>NC_142174.1:3745249-3800894 GCF_029865625.1 Vigna umbellata | reverse complement strand
GTAGAATTAAGAGATGTGGGACTTAAAACAACCTTAAGAGTTGTTGTCCAAACTTGTAGGCCTTAGAGTCCCACTTCCTTTGGTTTTCTCCACCTGCATAATCTTCTAGTATTATATAAGCAATATAAGGTCTCCTTTGTACATACACATTGAAACTTGCACTTTTTAAAAACTTGCACTTTTTAAATTTTTTTCACAAACTATAAGGTTCTTGAAATCTTTCTTGTGCAATACGCATATATGTGTGCAATGAAACAGTATAGGTATATGCAATGACAATGAAAATGTAAAGAGATAAAGGAGAGAAAAATAAACACATTTTTTATACTAGTTCGACCTCAATGCCTACATCCAGTCACTCTCTCAATCAACCTTAGATCGGAGAGAAATTCACTATAATGATCAGAGTATTACAGTCAAGGCTTTACAGAGACACTCTCAAATGTAAACACCTCACAAACTCTTAATCGAATATAGAAACAACAACACCTGCAAACACAGAACCACCTGTCCCTGTTGCAAAAAAACCCTTTGAGAATCCCCTTTCAAAGTCAAGAGCTCCTCACTCTTCTTCCTGACGCGCACGTCCAGGGAAACAACAAATTAAATATTGCAAGTCTTCTCTCCTGATCAATCAATATGAACCTTCAGATGTGCTAAACTGATCAGTCAATGCAATCCAATCAGTTGCTTCTCAAGAATTCTTCAAGATGATCCAATTCTTCTCGTTCTTGATTCTTGGAGCTTTTGTGAAATATGTAAATCTCTCAAATGAATTCAATGATATGAAAGTGTAAGTATGATCAATCGTTATCAATATATAGTTTATATTAGTCCTTACACAAAGCAATCGATAACAAAACTTATGTAATCGGTTACATTAAACAGATGTAATAGAATTACAACAAACTTGGCTCTTAATTAAATCCACAATTAATGTAATCAATTCTCATTAAATGTTGGTCAAACACATTTAAAAATATGACCATTATAGCAGTTATGACTAGCAAGAAATCAGTTTTCAAACATAACATACTTAATTGAATACACAAAGCATGTAATTGATCAAGCTTCAACACTTAACAGAATTTTGAAAACTTTTCTTTCCAAAGACTCATCACAGCACATTTGAAAATGATATATGTAAACACACAAGTTTTAATCGATTCAACAACTAATGTAATCGATTCAAACTAGTTGTTTTGTCACAGTTCAAAACCATAAGCTGTCTGATGACCTTAGTTGATTACTACAACATTGTAATCGATTTTGTCATTCATATATGTTTTTTGTGCATGTGGTATACATAACACCGAATCATACATTGTGTAGACACAAATATAATCACATCATAAACATGATAGTATGTAGTCACATTAGTATGCTCAACATATGCATTTATCACACAATTTATGCAATTTCAAATTAGCATATGCATTGATATAACACACAAAAACTCCTTTTTGTTGTTACTTGACAACATTTATGTGTTGTTATTATCAGTATGTTGTTATCATCAAAAACCAACATAACAGGGATTGGGTTCAGCTATCACATGTGCTCCCCCTGTCAACACATATCAAGTTGTGTACCAGGAGTGATTATAATACTAACAACCAAGAGTGGGTGAACTCGGACTAGTCAGGTTGACTATGGAAACTACAAGTAGTTTAGAATACTCAACTAGTTAGGTTGACTTGGGTTACTAGGAGTGGTTAGAATACTAAGAACTAGTTAGGTTGACTAGGGGAACCAGGAGTAGTTTGATAATAGTTGCAACCAGGAATGGGTTATACTCAATTGTAATATTGGATTAGATTAGTGAAACCTTATGATTTCTTAAGGGAGATTGGACATAGCTTAGGTTGAGTGAACCAGTATAAAAATTCTTGTGTCACTACTTATTTTATATTAAATGTTTTCCAAGATGCTCTATTATATTTTCACATGTTTAACTGTTGTTATATATTGTCTAACAATAGAAATAGTTTATAAGTGTTTTCTTGCTAAAGGTTTGAAAACACTATTCAAACTCACTATATTCATTGATAATTTTATTAAAAGTACAATTACATTGAATATGGCAGACACAAGGATGAATAACTACGAGGGAATCAAGATTTTCCCTTAAAGTTTTAAATAAGTGAATTATTCTAATTTATGAAGCTCTAACATGCCTTTTAAGGTTCAATATGTCAATGGTGCAGAGTTGATTCATCAATGTGCTATCTTCCTTGAAGATGTGTACAAAGATGCAAAACAACAATGGAAAGAAAAAAGAAACCACATCAGCATGAGCAACAAAAAAAACTTATTATTGATTGAAAGAATATATGTATTTGTATGTTACAAGAAAAAAAAAGGTATATATAGATGGTTACAAACACAACAAAACCAAACTGCTCTTAGAGACCTAAGACAAACAATGAGGAACGTTAAGCCAAGATAAGACACTTGAGCATGCGATCAGAATGAAAAAGAGAAGTTGGAGTGACTTAGCTATTTTTCTTGTTGAAGGACAACAAAAAACACATGGTTAATATTTTGTGGTTGTTGCATGAGGTATCTTTGTCTTAATAGTACCATAAATTTCTCCGGAGTCATAAAAACCATATCATGTGTTCAAACTCATTATATTTATTAATAGTTTTAACAAAGGCTTAAATACTTTTTTGGTTCCTATTTTCGTCAACTTTGTTCAATATGAAACTCATTTTCTTTAGATGTTTAATGTGATTCCTATTTTGATAAATTATATTCAATTTATTCTTTTTTTATGATGTCGTCTAAATCACAAACTCACACATAACACATTATTCATCTTCCTTTAACAATTTAGAACACGTCATGAAAAAGAATCAAATTGAATATAATTTATAAAATAAAAATCATGAACATAAAAAAAAATCACATTAAATAAAATCAATAAAAATAAAAACTAATAAAATATTTAAACATTTAACAAAATTACAAATGCATTGAATATGACATACTCAATTAGGAAAAGGTATATAAGGGAATCAAGCTTTTCCCGTAAAATTTTAAATATGGGAAGTATTTTAGTCTAGTAAGCACCGACACACTAAAAGAATGGTATTTCCCCATCGGACGCCCGTGATGGACACTTGTACGACACCACCTTTGATATACCCTGTTGGGCCAGATAGATCAAATTCTTGGACACGTAGGAGAGGACGCGGTCCAGATGTTTGACACGGCAGAATGACACACCGGAGAGAGAAGCCGATTAACATTTGCGAATCAAAATCATAAAAAAAATGGAAATCTGAAAAAAAAATCTTGAAAATATTTTAATTAAAAGAAAATAAAATAAATCGCAAAGAAAGAATCACACAATAGAAAGAAAGGAGAGAAGAGAAAAAAAGAAATACAGTGTAAAAAACGCAAAGCAACCAGAGAGCATCTGTGAAAAAATGAAAAAAAAAACGAAGAAACGATCATCAGAGAAGAATGAACGAATGAACGAAGAAACTAAGTAAAGGAGGTTTCTTTCAAACATTTATTTGAAAAGACAGACACGTACTCTGCACCTGTTATCGAAGCATCTAAAAACTACGTACACCTTTTCATGGCATTTTAAAAAAATTCATTTGTTTTATAAAACCAATTTCAAATAATTTTAATGTATATCACTTAAATTATTGTTTTTTATTTAATTTAAAATGTTAATCTTATTTTTACTATTTTAACTATGTTTTATTTTTAATTTAAATATAAATATAATTTTTATATAATTATTTTTATACAGTCTGTTTTTTATTTGAATCAAATATTTTTATTTTATTTTATTTTATTTCTAAATTACAATATAAAGTGTAATTTTTATAATCTATTTTTAAATGATAAATTAAATATAATATAAAACTAAATAGAGTATAATGCATTTTTTATATTTAATATAATATTTATAATCTATTTTTTAAATTGTGGAAAATGGTCGAAGATGATTTTTTTTGAATCATAGTGAAATTTTTTACATTGTTAGTTTTATCTATTGATAAAACACAAATTATACTTTTCAATAAGATAAATAAGTATAACATGTTGGTGATGTCTATTGCCTACGCCACTTTTGTGTTGTTGTTATGTTGGATTTGCATCTATATTGATGTCACATGCATCATTAGGTTAGACTCCACGGGAAATTGTGGGTGGTGACCATGGGAATGTAAGGCTAGAGAAATGTTTTACCAAGGTCTCACAATGACACCAATGTTCTTACCTAGATCTTAAGCATGGCTTGTAAATAAGTGGTAAGATCTTAATAGTGGTTTAGATTGCTCCCATTTTTGGAAAACGTCTTCTTTGTTGAAAGGAATGAGAATCACATGCAAAAGACTCTCTAACGCTCAATTAAGTAAGAGAGTTAGGATCTTTGTAAATATCATGTGTATTAGTGTTTATCAAGTTGATATTCCATGGGGAATACTAGTTATATTTATAGAATCCATATAAACCGTAGACTTATGTTCCTATTGAAATAATACTTACCTAAGACATATAACAACAATATAATGAATAACAACAAAATGGTAAATAATAACTAACACACAAAATTACCAAAATTTAGTTATATATGTTATTATAGTCCAAATAGGAGTAGGTTTGGATGCTCTATAATAAAAAAACTTAAAAGGTTTTATTGAGCGAAACTATTTAGTATGCTTATTTAAGCTCTTATCCAACCCACAAAAGCTTGGGCCTAAATTTAAGAGGCCATGAAAGCAATTGTCACCATTATTTTTGAAAGAAGTTGAGAATCATCTCCCGACCTCAGCCACGAAGCCCGACTAGTAAAGCTTCATAGCTTAGTAGCCTAGCGAGAATCCAGTAGAGGTTGGGACCGACCTCCTCAACACCAGACTCCAAGAGAAAAACATAGGACATCCTGTCATAGAACGAGAGAAAATAGAGGACGCTCCCTTAATTTGAATAGAAGCCCTGCATGCAAAGATATCGCAATCAAGAATGATGATTAGTGGAGCCCCAAGATTCCACAGGCCACCCCGACAGACAGATAGACCGCATGAACATGGGGCTTCTCAGATACATGTCAGATATTCCCAAAATAGGAATGACCATGTACGAGTTTCTAGCATCAATACTCATGATGAATGAGTTTTCTGTAAGTTGTTTCCAACAATTTTAGACGGACAGCTTTGAACTCCTCAATATTTTAGCCTATCACCAAGACATATCAATCGTAATGGCCACTACATACTACCAGACCTTACTTTCGTGCATTAGGAAGACAAAAGAGGTTACGTAGGGTAGTCACAAAGTAAGGAAAAATAGAGAGAGGAAAAGGAATTGATGTTATTGAAAAGATAAAGAAAGAGACTTGGCCACAAAGCTTGGTCTGCAAAGGATGATCTTGGCCTTGAAGCTCAACTTGTAGAGGATGAACTCAACCTCAAGGCTCACCTTGTAGAGGATGAACTCAACCTCAAAGCTAATTAAAGGATCACTTTGACCTGAAGCTTGACCTACATAGGATGACCTAGCCGCAAAGCTTGGCTGTAGAGGATGAGCTCGACCACGAAGGGATGTCAATAGATTTCACATCCAAGTCCTACCACAACACAAGATAGAAACAAATTGCTACAAATGTCGCAAGCTATACTAGCAAGCATAAAATAGCTAAATTACATGTTGAATAATTGTCAATGTTATAGGTAACATGCCATCTTAAGAAGTGATGGGAAGTGTTGAAATCCTATTTTGATTCACATGGGCCATCATCACCAGTAAACCCAAAAGGTACAAGAACTTGCTATGCTACAAGTCCCAATAACTAGAAAGTAGCCCCACTAACTAGCTTAACAATCATCAACACCATATCCCAGCAAACAACAATCAAGCAGCCTAAACCATTGTAGATGGAGCTAAACCTGGGAGAACAATTTAATTAGCTTGGCCAATGATGGTAGGTTGAAGTTGTTATAGACAATGACGCTTGAAGAGCTAGAGGGAAGCTCACCTCCAATTGACATTGTCCTTCCCACGTGTAGCCAACTCTACCAATCAGGTCCATAATGGAGCTTACAAGTTAAAAGAGCTCGGAAGGAAGCTAGTAATACCAACAATGATCACAATTGAATAGTTATATGTACCTGTTTCTATTATAGTTTGAAGATGTGCACGCCTTAATTTTTAAATCCTGTTTTCGACTTATATTCATTTCTTTTAACATAAGACCACGAGCGTGGCACTCAAAACAAAGATCCTAGTTACTAAATTGTAAAAGGAATAAAATCCCACGAGCAATGTTCATCCAGTAGACCTCTAAGGAATGTATCAACACAATCAAAGAGATATCGAGCTACAAGAGACAACTCTAAACACTTGGACGAAGATAAAGGAAGTTCGACATTCCAATGCTCGAGCACAAAAATCAAACGGGCATATAAAAAGAGGAACGAGTATAATCACCATCCCAGGGTACGAGTTCAAAAAAAAAAAATAAAGCCCATCACGGAGCTCGACCAATAGAGAGTAAAGCTCGACCATCAAAGAATAAAGCTTGATTGCGAAGATTGGCCACCAAAGAATAAAGCTCGACTACGAAGCCCGGCCACCAAAGGATAAAGCCCAACCATGAAGGTTAACCACCATAAAATTAAGCTCGGTCATAGAGCTTGGCCATTGAAGGATACAACTCCTTCAACAATGTATACCACCAGGATACGATTTGAATCCAAGGAAGATGCTTCTTTCGATGTAGGTGGTGCTTGAACACAACAATCCAGCGACCAGGTGTTGCACCAACTCGACATTTAAGAAACGTGACCGGAATACGAAAAAAAAATTCGATGGAAGCTCAATATTCCAGTACTTAAGTACAAGAACAACCCGATATTTTAGTATCCAAGCACGAAAGAAAAATCGTCATGTACCCGAGTACAAAAGAAGCTCGACCTTACAATGCTTGAGCACATTTCAGCATTTCCAGTACCATAGTACAAAAACAATACCACAAATCTGACACCCAAATACACAAGTAACTCGGTATAACAACACCCAAGTACAGGAATTATGCAAAAATGCTAGAGCAAGCCCAATCCATGATACAAGGAGGAGTGCATCGAGAAGGAAGGATAACAGCAAAATATATAGAAAAGAGGGAAGCTCGACATGCCCAAGCAATACAAAAGAAACTTAACAAGCCCGTGCGGCACAAGAAAAAGTTTAACAGACTCAAACCGAAGACCTACAAGGTTCCCTGACCTTAATTGTTAAAGTCATCCTTTCGTCCCCTCATCCGGCTAGGTTTCCATCTTTAGTTGGGCCACCCTTACTTAAAGATCCTCAAAAGAGAAGAGAAGAAAGAAACACAACGAATAACACCGAGAAGACTCGAGGGAGGGTAAAAAGGATAAAGAGCATAATCCATAAAAAAAAACAAATACCAAGTCTTCCCCAGCTCGGCCACATCAAAGAAAGTTATGCCTGAAGTTGGCAATAACAAAGAAAGTTATGCTGAAAGTCAACAACATCAAAGAAAAATAAGCTCAAAGTTAGTAATGTCAAAGAAAAACACGGTTGAAGTTGACACTGTCAAAGGAAGACGATAGCATCAAAGACAAAGACTACCCAAAGTTGGTAGTGCCAAAGTGAAATCTCCCCAAAGTCAATACATTTTGATGTTGGTAATGGAAAAACAAAGCTTGCCTAAAGACGACAACACCAAGCAAAAATTACCTAAAGTCGGTAACACAAGTCAGAAGGACTATTCTAAAGAAAGATATTTAATAGAATAAAGCAATAGACACAAGAATTTTATACTGGTTCTCTCCAACTAAGTTACGTTCAGTCTCTCCCAAAAGCTCTTAAGAGGTTCTATTAATCTTATCAAAGATTACATGTGAGTTTAACCCACTCCTGATTGCGTACTATTATTCACCACTCCTAGTATCCCTAGACTTTTGTCTAGTTAAGTTTAACTCACTCCTTGTATCCTGGATGACCTGTCCATTTGAGTATTTCTTAACAACTCGTAATTGAGTATTAGCATCACTCTTGGTTACACTGAGTATTCTAGCCATTATTGGCACCTGAGTATTCTAGCCACTCCTAGCACCTGAGTATTCTAGCCATTCCTGACACCTGAGTATTCTAGCCACCCTTGGCACCTGAATATTCTAGCCACTCTTGGCACCTAAGTATTCTAACACTCTTGGCATCGCCAGACAATTCTGGTATCTACCAGATATGCTGCCTAATTGAGTGTCACTCACTCCTGATTTTATGTGTTTTAGTTCTCTCCAGAACATACAACAAGATACAGATGGTTTTACTCTTATATAAGAGGATATTTTTACAACTATAGCACATCTGACTCTTCTAAAGTTACAGACTCAAATTACTCTCCTAGAGATAGTAAATAAAGTTAGAGTGCAATCTTGTAAGTTGGAGGTTGTTTCCTTTTTTGAAGAGCATCAAACAATGTAAGTGTGAAGAGTAGCAATATTGATCTTCAATTTTCTTTCTTGTGCATGCTCTTTATCTCTTCACTTCAGTGGGGTTGTTCCATAGAGAAGCATTAGACGATGTAGCATGAAGAGTAGTAGGACGAATACATGATCTTTGTATTCTCTTCTCTAGCCCAATGATGTTGTTCTTTCCTGATTAAAGAGCTATATATATGGTGTAAGCTCTGAGCAACAACATTGTTGAATATTCGACCAATTTCTTTGATTGAGTTTCATCTCTTTTCTGTTCCCTCTTGGATGGAAGAGCTTTTGACGATATGTATAGGCATAGTGAATAGTGAATATTCAAGACATGCTCTCTCCTTCTTTTGTTCTCTTCTTTTCAATACGTTCTCAACTTCATTCTTCTTTTCTTTTCTTGATTTTAACCTCAATTGTTTCAACCTCTTTTGTTTTCTTCTCTTCTTCTTTTCACTCATCCCATCTTAAGTATAATAATTCATTCTTCTCTATAGTGTTTTATCATATCTTGATTGAAATGGGGCTTGTATGGAATGCCATAATAAAAGTCTATTCTTAGATCTGTCCTAGAATATTCTTTTCTTCTCTCAACGTCTTTATCCACGTATGCAGTTTTTCTTAATAACCCATTGTAGTACATGCATTAAATGATATTAAATGTTTTTATCGTTTATGAATGTTATCTTTCACCATATGTTCAAAACATCTTGTTATGTATGATGTCAATAATAAATATATCAGTTGATCATAACATTCAAATAATATTAAACAATATAAAGCTTGTCGTTATTTATCGTGAAGCATTAGAAACTTATGAAGTAATTTGATACATAGATATCGACGTGCTTTCTGTTAGACGATATCATTCATGAGACATTTTTTATTATTTACAAGTTTGATATCACATATTTATTGTTCAGAGCTAATATTCATTAGATAATTTTTTGCTTTAGCTTTTCTTTTATTAACACTAATTGAATATAAAGAGTTAGACTTCAGTGTTTTGTCTTTCTTAAGGATAACATGTTAATTTTAGTGCTTGAGAACTTGCCTTAAGTTTTTCACCTGTTCAGACGATGCTTATCATGAATCATCCATGTAAAATATATTTCTACCTTAGAGAGGATTTTCACACCCAATGTTCTACGAGAGTAATTCAGACACTTTGTGTCTGAGTACCTTAAGCATGGTGTCTTACTAAATTTGTGTAGGCTTTTCCTACTGATCAGACGCTTCTTAAGAATGTGTCATATCATTTAAGCTCATTTCTTTTTCTAAATCGATGTCTTTGTAAAACTCTTTTCTTCTTTTAAGCTTATTGTTTTACAAGGTATTCTTGTGAACTTTTCTTATTAATCAGACGTATTCACTTGTTAATCCTTATAGTCTAGGAAAATGTTGTTTGCTAGATCTTATGATAATAATTTTCAATATAACTGCTTAGATATCTTTGTGCTTAAGTCTTCTTAGGCTTTTAAAGTTTTTTCTAGATGCTTCTAGATGATTTGAGCCTAATTCTTTTGATTTCTATCTCTTAGTCTAACAGTCATCTGAATTATTCTATTTGATAGACATTGTTAATGGTTCCAAGATATTGTTTGTTGCCTAATGTTCAGACACTTTCTCTTGTGATTTCTCAGGGATGTTTCTATGTTTTCTCAGGTTGTGTTTATGTTTATTTTCTTTTAGACACACTTCTTCCTAAGATGATATTTAGTTTAATGTTATTTGTTAAACTTCAAAACCAGAGATGTTAGACGATCTAGTCTTTCTAGGCAATCTTGTCTCAACATTTAAGAGCTCGAATGGATTAGCCACTCAAGCAGCTCGATCAAATGACTAACATATTTAAAAGCTTGATTGGTTCAGTATCTCAAGAAGCTCGACTAAATGACCAACCTATTTAAGAGCTTGACTAGATTAGCCACTCAAGGAGCTCGGTCGAATGACCAACCTATTTAAGAGCTCAAGTGGATTAGACACGCATGGAGCTCGCTCGAATGACCAACGTATTTAAAAGCTCGACTAGATTAGACATTGAAAGAACTTGGCCCCAAGGTCAGATTATTTAGAAAAGCTCAACTAGATTATCCACTAAAAGAACTCGGCCTCGAGGCCGATTATTTAAAAGCTTGGCTAGATGAGCTGCTTAAAGAGCTCGATTGTATTAGCAACTAAAGGAGCTTGGTCTAATGGCTAGATTAGCCACTTAAAGAGGTCGACCCTAAGGTCAGATTATTTAAAAAGGTTGACTGGATTAGCCACTGAAAGAGCTCGACCTCGAGGTTATATTATTTAAAAAGCTCAACTAGACTAGCCACTAAAAAAGCTTAACCTCAAGGCCAAATTATTTAGAAAGCTAGGCTGATTAGCCACTAAAGGAGCTTGGTTGAATGGCAAGATTATTTAAAAGTTCTACTGGATTAGTCACTTAAAAAGTTCGACCTCGAGGTCAATCAACCTGCAAACATGGTCGAATGTGCCCAAACAAATTTATGAGCTCGGTTAAATAGCCAATCTATTTGCAAACTACACAAATAGACTCAAGCTTGAGTAAAGGTCTGATATGACCTCATACACCAAACCAAATTCCTACGACTATAGGAGCTTATGTTCCTACCTGATCCAATAGACATATTAATGATTGTGACCCAATAAGGCCCTTTAAGCGTTTTCATCATGGAGTAGCCCTAACCCATGTCTATTTGGGCCATATGTACATATTATAACTAAATCTCGATAGTTTGATATGTTGGTTATTATTTACTATTATGTTACTATTTATTATATTATTATATGCCTCAAGTAAGTATTATTCTAATAGGAACATAGCTCCACAGTCCATGTTGATCCAATAAATATAACAAGTAATCACTAAGGAATGCTAATTTGCTAAACATTGATACACATAATATTTACAAAAATTTTAATTCTCTTATTGACTTGAGCGTCAAAAAGTCTTTTCCAGGTGAATCTCTCATCTCTCAACAACAAGGAGACAATTTTTAGACAACAGGAGCAATCTAAATCACGATTAATCTTGTCACTTGTCTGTATGTTCATGCTTAAGATCCACAAAGAATAAAACTTGTTTGCATGTGCTTCATAGATTATAACACAATTCTTTCACCCTATTTATTGGAGTTTATCTCTTCAAGAATATTTGAAAGCAAAAAATGATCAATTTTTGAAAATCATTTACTAAGGTCCTTCATTAAGTCCCTAGCACTATCAATGTAAATTGTATTTTGAGAAATTGTAATGTTAGAGTAAATGTTGAAACAACGCAGAATTAACCCACTCTCTTACCATCATGAAATATAGATAGAGGTGTCAACTTGATCCATGGTCCACGGGCTAATCCTAACCATTCTTTAAAAAGCCCTATTTTAGGAAGCCCCTCAAGTGGGACCAAAAAAAGCTTCAACCCTCAAAACTCCCTCTCAAGTGAGTTAGGGTCAAGGTTATGGTGGGTTTAGCCCCACTAAAAGAACTTTGAAAAACATAAGTAAATTTTTATTTCTTTTTCTTAATTTATGATCAATTAATATACTTGTTTTTGTGGTTTTCTTGATGATCAATAATTATTATGATTTATGTTTTAGAATTTATAGAATTCAACGGAACCATCAATTATTACTTTGTTATTCATATAATTTGGATGATTATTTTATTAATCATTAAATTTCAATCAAATCTTAACAAACCAATATATATATATATATATATATATATATATATATATATATATGAATATTTTTAGGAATATATAAATAAGACTTTTTATTATAATTTTTTACATATAACATTCATGTAGTAGGTAATTTAATGTAAAACCTTGTTAAAATATAGGATTTTAGAAGTGATTAATACATATTATTTTAGAAGTGCACTTTGAGAAAACTTTAGCCGGACGTTTGGCTAACAAGTTTTACAAGCACATGCTTTTAATATCATAACACCAAATAGTACACACTATTTAGCCTTTTCATTTGTTTCCATTTAGATAGTAAAGAAAAAAAAACATGCATCCAGTAACAAGCATATAGAAAAACTTATTCATTTATATTTAACTAAGGTTACAAAGAGCTTATTAAAGGAAAAGACTAAATTACACAAAATAAAAGCTAGTTCACTATGATTGTAAAATAAAATTAAAAGATAAAAATACATATTTCATTTATGCATTATTTATTATGAGATGATTGAGAAGCTAACAATGAGTTTTCTTTCTTTTGATTGGACAATTTTGTGAGTCATGATCGGTTCCACCACAGTTAGGATAATGACAACGACGAGACTTCTTTGCAGCTTCAACTCCTCCTTTTGGCCTTGATCTCTTGGTCTTTCGTTTTACAAGTGATAAGATTTTCAGCATCACACTCATCAACATTTAGAACACCGTGTTCTAGATCAATTGATTTTTCTTGAACTTCAAGCATACTTTTTAAATAGTGAATGACTTTCTTTAACTCTTTAGTATCTACTTCAACTCGATCTATGATCTTTAAAGATTCAACTTCTAAACATTGCACAAGTGATCAAAACTCAACAGAGGAGTTATCATTAGTTGATTATGTGTCTTGATCGTGGGATCAATGAGCTTTCTTTTCTCCATCGAGAAGGAAGATATTCTTTTGGAATGCTAAAATAGTCATTCTTCAACAATACTCGAATAATATGTCTACATAGTATCCCAGAAAATTCAAATTCTTTACAAGAACAATAATTGAATTTTTTTCCTTTATCCAAGTTACAGAACAACCTCCATCAAGTTTGGTATGATGTCGCACCGACTAAGAGTCATTGTCAATCACAGTTGTTGAATATTTTGTAGATAACTCAATCTCATGTTGAAGCAACTCAAAAACATATTTTTTATTTTAAAAAACAACTAATAAAATGATAAATAACTACCTTTTATTTTATTTTTTATTTTTTATTTTTTATTTTAAAAAACAATTAAGATAACTACCTTTTATTTTTTATTTTAAATTAAATTTTAAAATTATTAAAATACCCTTGATTTAAAATATGTTTTTTTAATAAAGATTTTTTTTAACCTAAACAGAATATTATATCATAATTTAAATTTAATATATAGTTTATATATTCAAATAAGGTTATTTATAGAATTTTAGGTACGAAAAATAAATATTTATTTTATATAATAAAAAAGATAACTAGGTAACTTTGTTTTATCAAATATAATTTTCAAAATTTATAACACTAATTTGTAACAAATTTGAATTAATTACATTCTTTTATATTTAAAATAAAAAAATCTAAAAAAGAGTTTATGGATTGATCTAATCGACAGGATTTTTGTAGATAATTTAGTTTATGAATTTTTTTATAAGAAGCTTTTGGTTCTATGAATTTTCTGACATTAATCCACGTGTCAGAACCAAACTTGAGAAACCAAATTGACGGATGTAAATATAGAGAATAAGAGATGCCAAACATTGATGCAAAGAACGAAAAAAGATGCTCTCAAACACACCGGAACATATAAATATGAAAACTCTTTCATCACTCACGTAACAAAACAGAAGGTTAACATATACAAATACAAGCAAGACAGTAAAAGGCCCATAACAGATAAAAACAAAAAGCAAAATCAAAAACAAAACACAAAACTGTAACTGCTTTCGGCTTCTTTTTGTAATTGATAAGCATGGACAAGGAAGGTCGTGCAACAGTTGTGCCGTGCAATAAGTGTGCAAGCTTATCCTTGTGTCTTTTTTTTCTCCCTTTTTTATTCTTTATTTTTAAATCCAACCATCATAATGTTAGAGATATTTTTTTATTCTTTATTCTATACGCTCCTTTTGTAGGATTTGCACACTCTTACAGTTATCGCGTTCATCTAGATAAATAAATAAGAAAAATCATTTGGCGAATTTTTCAAATTTGTAAGGTGGTGAGCAATAGGGAGGAACAAAAAGCTAAGTGCTAAAGACGAACCAACATTTAAAACTAACCGCTTCTCTGTGCTTAGTATTTTAGGTTTTGATGTCATCATCTGAAGAATAATAAACACTTGGATCGGAATTCACTTGAGGGAATGTCACAGTTATAAAATCTACGACCAATAGATACATAATATAAGCTAAGTCAGATACATAATGAAATGTTCATAGCCTCTAGATGAAGCTGTACAACACACAAAAGCTACCATAGAGTGCCACCCAAATTCAGCAAGAGTCACTCACGCCTCCAAACAAGGTTACTACTGCATTATGGTCATCTCTTTCGCCGCTTGGGCTCCACCTGCAAAATTCAAAATTTGAAATCCAATAATATAAAACCACAATCCAAAAAGTAAAATGTCACTGTGCCTCAACAATGAACCAACTGTCTACCAACTATTTTGTGACCCCATTTGGTTTGAGAAAAAAAAAATCAATTTTTACTCATAATTACAAAAAGGGCACTTCTCTTTTGCTTATTGGTTTCGAAAGTTTGTTTTTTTTTAAACACTTTTTCAAACAAAAGGGCATCTGATGAGAGTTTCCAAATTCTGGTAATAAATATCTTACTGAATATAATCAATCATACTCCCATATTAACTTGAGCCTACCACAAAACAGACACGAGGATGAAATTGCATTCATCAGAAATAAATAACCTCACTGTGCCACAGCACCATTAACCCCTCCAAAAATTCAATAGCAATTGATATAAGACAAGTAGTGAACAAAATAAATAGCCTACATGTATAACCCCCTCACAAAAGGAAGGTGCTGGTTTTTCATGTTAAATATTGTTAAAATTTCGAGCAGATTAACCAAAGTGAGTGTAACATTGTCATTAGGATATCAATTAAACATCATTGCTAAGCCTATATCTCAAAAGAAAGAAAATTACAGCCTTCAATACATTACCAATGAATATAAAAAGAATACATACCGGCCAGACAACAGTACAACAACTAAAAATAGCATAGGTATACATTTAGCCAACCCACATTAGCAACGCAAACAGTGTTTCAGATTAAGGACAGCAAATAAGACAGAACTATGAAAAGTTTGGTATCAAAATAGGAGAGAAATGCACATGATACTGTTAACTTACACATGTGCAGTACTTATTCATGTGTCTCCGTCCACACTAACTAGTGAAAAACCAGCTGCAATCTATGGTCATTTTAGAAACTAGCTGTATAAGGGTTAGATTTTAAAGAGATTTTTTTTTTATTAAATCATTTATTCCTTTTTCAGCAATGTGTCCCGTTTCCCTCCCCATATCCTTGCCAGAAACTAGATAATAGAAAACTAATGTATTAGTCATATGCTGGGAACATTAAGTAACAATTATTTGGTGTTGGACACAAGAAGTCACCTTGCCATCGGCTCCTGGTGATGCAGAAAATGTAGCTTGCGGTTTCTTCATATCATCATCAGATGAACATTCTGAACACACAAAATGATCTAATTTCTTTGCTTCTTCGATGGTCATGCCCACACAAGCAGGATGATACCTACAAAAAACCTACAAAGATTGAAATGTGTGTTCTATAGAGCATAAAGAGACACTCAACATGTAAAGAATGTGAGTCTTGGACACTCATTAGATTTTAACTCTTCTACAATTCACATAGAAGTTATGTCCACAAAGTTCTATGTTGATGATGACTGCAGTAATTTGCAGCTCCCGTATTTCATAAACGTTATATGAAAATACATGTCCAGTATACTTTTCAAAACATGCATGGAAACAATAAACAGATGGAATAAGCCTCTGCATCATCAAATTTCTATTGGTCACGCATATATTGAAATAAAAGAAACGACAGAACCCATAATCATTATAACAACAGCCCCCCACAAGCACATTGACACTTTCGGGCAGACATAAATTCCATCCGTCACTGAACTTTTAGCTGTGAAGCTCAGATGTCACAAGTGAATGTACAACGCATTATATATTCACCCGTTTCTTCTTTGATTTGTTTTACTTTTACTTCACAAGTAAAATGCTTTTTCAAGACCAACATGCAAAGGGCTTGCACAGGTAGATGCAGTTCTATACAAGAGTTTTAGGACCATACATGAGCTTCCAATAGAACTTACAACTTTCTAACACCCTTTAGGCCACTCATTCTGCAGGTGGTGAGATCACATAACTGATAATTCCTTCAACCCAGTAAATAGCATCCAATGCTCAAATTCAACATACAAAAATAAACACCCAAAAAATAAATTCAAAATTCCAAGCACAATACTAGTAAAGAAAGTCAGGCAGAAACACACTGATTTTACCAATCCTTGCACCCTTCACATTGTACCATGAGGTCATCCGGGTTATATGGCATCTCACACTTGCAATACCTTCAAAACACAAGCCAAAAAAACAAACCTTTAGTTCTAAAACCCAAAATCCCCTTCCACACAATCAATAACCCCAACATAACCCAAATTTTAATAGTAATACCTGAAAAATTTAATAGGTTTTTACTTACATTTACCGAAAATCTCGACTTTCACTTAAAATATATCTATTAAAATGTATTAAATTGCTTTAAAGACTAAAAACCACATGCCAAAATCTGGTGTCTGTCAAAATGTAAATTTAAAATCTCGAGTTCACTCAAAACACAAATGCGAAAATGTATTAAATTGTTGTAAAGACTAAAACCCCATACAAAAATTTCGTGTTTCTGTTAAAATGTTAATAGTAAAAACTGTACTAATTCTTTTATAATGACTAAAAATCCTTTACAATGAAAAATGTAGATACTTAAAATTATAACAAAACAATGTACATAAATGTGTTTCTGCATTAAATTTTCATAGGACAAAAATCGGATTATTTATAGAGAAAAACATATATGAGAGGAAACTCACACAGCAACACGGTCAGGAGTGAAAGCCCCAGTGGCAGCCTTGTACTCAAATCTACAATAGTAATCCTCAGCACCCACATTCTCCAGCTTGGTGTAGTTCTTGAAAGAGTGTACTACGCATTTTCCTTCTATGGTGTGAGCACTCTGCACATCATAGTGGTCGGAGAGAAAAAGCTCTTTGGCACCATGGAACTGTCTGCGACCCCCAATGGACTCTTCGGGTCTGTAGTACCACCTCACACGAACCTTCACGTTGTTCCTGTTGTCCTGCTCGATCTTCTCCACGCGCGCCACGTAAGGGGGCTTCGACGTGTCCGATGGCCGCATCAGAACGCAATCACCGGCTGCAGCACCAAAGAACCAAACGCTGTCAACGACAACCCCATCTCAAAAAAACATCATGGGCAGGCCCGAAAACAGGAAAAGGAAACGTTTTGAACGAGGAAAACGCAAAGGGTGGTTGTGTGTGTTACCTCGGACGACCTTGTTGGTTCCTCTTATGGTGTACGAGTCCAAGTCCTTTCTGCCTGGCCTCGTTTTCGCCATGCGGTGCGCGAAGGGTGTTTTGGGGAATGAGGAATTTTTTTTTTCAGAGGGCTTGTTGTTGGTTAAAAGGAGAAGAAGAGGAACTGAGGAACCCTAAGGTGTGGGTTTGGGTGAGGGGTGACACTTTTTTTCTGTGAGGGAAGGGAGTGACTGTGACGCTTCGCCTGCGATTTTATTACTGTGGCTTTTTGGGAATGTAATGCGACGATTCTTGGTCGGTTCATTACATTTGACTGCTTCGTAAATTTTTCTTGTCCTGAGATCTGCGCTAAGTAATTTCCTAATCCACTCCATTCATCTTGTGACATGTCACATTTATGGAAAAACCATAATTTTCTTGTTTAATGGTGGACTTTTGGAAACAAATCTTACTACATAGTATTCTTAGCATTCAATAGATGTGCTTCACTTGTAGGAAAAATGTGTTAAAACGGTTGGGTTGAATTAGAATGATATTTCGTCAATTGGTATATATAGATTGAAAAAAAAATCTACGTAATTAAATTATGTTTTACATTTGTAAGTTTTATATTTAATGATACTTGTTAATTTTAGAACATCACAACAAAATTAAATAATATTGTATAAAAGGTAATATGTTAAAATAGGTTTGTTCTTATAAGTTTAAATTCATTAAAGAGATACAATTTAAAATAAAATATTATAGCATAAATTGCTCTAGATTATATTATGTTGGATTTGTTTAATTTGAATTTTCAATTAAGTCGACTTTTAAACTTGTGAATTAAGTCATACATTATAATTTTTAAGAAATCAAAGTATTTAAAGAAGTGGAAGATTTACTATGAAATAAAAGTACATACAAACTTTATAAGAAGATTATATAGAGTATAAGATTTTTCTTTTTGTTTTTGAGAAAATACTTAGTTAGAGCAAGTCATTTAATGAAGTAATCTAAATATAAGAATATCATAGAGAATTATATTGGTTCACCTTAAACATTTAAACTATTTTTGGTACTCATTTAAATAAACTCTTCAAAGGTTAAACTAATAAAAAAAACTTAATACAAAGCAAGTGCCCAGGTATTTCTAACTATCTTAACTATATATCACAAATACACAATTTATCTCTTGTTATTCTCACTTAATCTCCCTTTAATACTAGAAACTATAATTATTATTAACTATATTTTCTCGATAGAAACAAAGCATAATACAATATCATAAATTATATGTGTTTTTTTTCATTTTAGTATCAATTGATAAGAATTAATTTCTTGTTTTAGATTCAACATTTTTATACATGGCAAAAATAGAATAATTGCAAATATTTATTCAAATATAACTAATTTAATTAATAAAGGGTTCATTTCTTATGTTGTTTAAAATTATTAGTTAAATCATGTAATGTGATTATCATTAAAGTAACTTTCCAGTAGAAATCATATTAGTCTCATTGAAACATTTCATTTATTAACTATGTTATGAATATTTGATAATCTAATCTTATTCAAGTAAAGAAGGTTGAATTTTAAACACAATGACCTATTAATTTTATTAAAAGATGTGAGTATGAATATATGAAAATGTTTAATGAGGTATTATAATAAGAAGTAATCATTTCATTTATTTATGTTTATTCTCATCAAAATTCTTAATCAAGGGTTGTGTAGTACTTCTAGACCTCTGTGAGATTAGATCATCTTTGCCTTAACAATTTTTCCATTCTATGAAAAATATTATTGTTGGAATAGCTAAGTCTAGAAAATGGGTTGAATAAAGCCCTAGACTATGTGAGAACATACTACCATTTTGTAGACAAATAGAACCAATAACATAAAACAAATTTATACTAATTCATCTAAACTCATAAGTTACGTCTAGTTCTTTCTTAAGGTAACTTCTTAAGAGGTTCCATTAATCAGTTCAATGACTACAAACAAGTACATAAACTATTTATGGTTAACATAAGTATACAAATCACTCCTAACTATCCTATCTTATTCTCCTCCTAAGATTAAGATCTCAAAACAAGAAAGTAACAACTCTCAAAGAGTAGACTATTTAAGCTTACTAGGTTAACTTCACACATTGAAGGATTACAAAGGCTATGACTTATTCACAAAGAAAACTTAAGCCAACTTATGAACATTAGAAGGTATATAATCAATTGATGTTCTTTCATCTTCACTTTGTTTTCTTTATAAAGAGTCTTTAGTATGATTCTTCCTCTAATAATGTATTTCTTCAATTCTTTTTTTAATTAGATACGATCAATTACTTGAGTCATGCTTTGTATGGTTGATTACAAGGTTTAATAAAGGAAAATTTGGATTCTTCTTTTCTAGAAAGGAAAAGATTAAAAAATATACAATCAAGATAATTAAATTATTCCTAGTGTGTTTCTTTTGTTTCCTTTTTTATATCTTATAGGGATGTTTGTAGCATCTTTTATTTCTAAAAAAACATTTTGATTAACCAATGTGTTTAAAAAGTACTTATGACTTCTTTGATTTTATTTGATTTGTAAAATGTTTTTTAATATGGTTTGTATTATATGTAATTGAATTTATAGTTATTAAGCTCATTTTGATAGACCATCTAAGATTTATGAGTTCGATTAGACAATCCAATGCATTATGGCTAGTATAAAACTCATATTAGAAGGTTCACGTAGTATAAGTATGTATTTTTCTAGCATAACATTAAATATTTAATATCATCAAATTTTTTCTTGGAAAGATATATAAGGATTAAACACTAAAAGTCTTAGAATCTTGTTTCTGATGACAAAAACTTAACAAAACTTGTGACATCTCATAATATATATATATATATATATATATATATATATATATAATATGATTAATGCTTTTGTTATTTGTGTTGATATGTTAATGTAAAAATTTTATATAAAAAAGTATGTATAAATTAAAATCCTTTGCATAAGAGCATAAATAAAAAGTTCAAATTTCTTTCCTTTATTGACAACATCGAAAAGGGTTTTTTTGAATAATAAGACATCATGGTTGTAATTGTGGAAGGTTCATCCATCTCTTTTATATATATATATATATATATATATATATATATATATATATATATATATGTGAGATGCATAACATAAGTAATGCTTATGTTATTTATGTTGATATGTTAATGTAACAATATTTACATAATAACGTATGCATATTTGCATAAGAGCATAAATAAAAACAAGTTCAAATTTATTTCCTTTGTTAGCACCATAAAAAAGGGTATGCATAACATAAGTAATGCTTATGTTATTTATATTGATATATTAATGTAGCCATTTTTATATAACAAAGTATGTAGAGAATTAAAAACCTTTGCATAAGAGCATAAACAAAAATAGGTTCAAATTTCTTTTCTTTGTTGACAACATTAAAAAAATGTTTATTTGAAGATAAGACATCATGGTTGCAATTATGGAAGGTTCATCTCGAATATGCAAATTCATATTATGTCTTTTGCTTCGTTTGATAAGCAAAGTCTCCATCAATTGATGATACCATAATCGAGTTAATATTGTACAATCCAAAGTATCTTTATATTCATATTTTACTATATTGCAAAGAATGTATTCATTCCACGTCTACAACGAAGATTTAGTAAAACTCATGTCTACATCAATGATCTTTTGAAGGACATGCTAGAGTGGTTCTAGGCCAACAACCATCCTCACACCATCCTATGCTTTAATTTAGCTTGGGTAAACATGAGAGATACGCATTTGAATGATGCATGTAGAACATTTAATGTTTCTAGCAAAGCATTTAATTAATCTCCATGTTCATAAATGAACAAACATAATCTCAAGAAGAAGAACTCCATGTTCATAAATGAACAAACATAAGCTCAATAAGAAGAAGCCTTTCAACGTGCATAAATGATTTACAACAACTACTTTCTTTATGCCTATATTTTTTTGAAGATTTAAAGATTTAGGAAAAGTTAAGAATAACAATGATATGTGTGTTATCTAAGCTCTAAGCAAAAATCTTTTTTGTACCCTAAAGTTTTCAAAAGAACACTATTTGTGTTCATCAACAACCTAAAAGAGTGAATCTTATCTTGTATATCCATTTTAGGATGCAACATCTCTTTTAATTAGAAACCTTTGTGATCTTTTGAGTGTTTTAGCCAAGAAAGGTTGTTGTTCAAACATATCTTTACAAGAGTCGTTGTGTTCCAAACAATACTTGAGGCTTTAGCCAATAGTGGTTGCATTGCAAACAATAATTGGTTTTTAACCATTAGCGACTACATTCAAAATAATACTTAGTGTTATAGCCTACAATAACTAAATTCCAAACAATACCCGTGGTTTTAGTCAGAAGTGGCTACTATCAAAATAATAATTGGGTTTTAGTACAGAGTGATTGTGATTTGAAAAATACTTAGGTTTTTAGTGAAGAATGGTTCTTGTCCAAATAATGCTTAGGTTGTTTTAGCTTTGAGTGGCCAAGATTATAATAATACTTGCTAGTATTTTTGTAGCATTAGTCTGCTTAGTGGAACCCAATTGTGTTGATTGAGAAGTTGATGTAGTATGGTGTTTTCAAATGTACTGATATAAAAACTTTAAGACTAACTTTTCCTATCTCTAATAGTTTTCTATTGCATGTTATTTATTTGTATCTGGTTTAAGATGGAGAGATATATGAAGACGTCTTTAAAAAATCTTTTAAGATCGTACATAAACCAATTTGAAGTTGTGTACGATGAATCTTCACCGAATGCAAGAGAATATTTGATAGTGGATTTGTCTTGCTTCAAACTTTGTATATTAGTAGATATTAGACAAAGATTTTGAAACAATTTCCAAAAGTTCTTAAGACAAAACTCAACTATCCTTATTGTGTTTTGACCTAATTCTACAATCGGAGACACCAAATAAATAATGTGATTCCTCCCACCCACGAGCATTTACAACTCCGTACCTGTTCTACCTCTAAGGCTCCTCATAAATGGACTTTTCTCAAGTACTTAGATATAGTCAACCGATAATGTTGTCATTGACGCGATCAAATTAATATTATTAAACTATAGAAACTTCTATATTACTAAGATAATAGCCAATAAAATAAAAAAGGTAAAGACAATCATAAGTCGTATCCCAACAAACACAGAATTGATTTCTTACAAATTATTTTGTATAAAATCTATACACTAAAAGGGTTAGTCAAATACAATAAAAATAATACAAGAAGATAAAGATAAACAAAATAAATAAGATAATGTTAAGAGAATACTTAACGAAATATCATTTAGTGAGTAAAGCGTCTAAGAGAAATGAATACTAAAACACCTTTTATAAATGCAAGCAAATTAAAAATGATGTGTTTGATGTTATAAACGGTAAAAACTATGTGTAATAAAAAGTGTGTCTAGAGACAAGTAATGTTAAAGACCGTGTGTGTGTGTGTGTATATATATATATATATATATATATATATATATATATATATTACATGTATATTACATGTATTTTACATGTAAAAGCACAAACTCATGCTAAACGTTTTTACTACAAATCATGCCTAAACGCTCTCTAAACGTAAGAACATGAAATGCATGAACGTACTGCACTTCTTTGTCTAGTTTTCTTTTATTATATTTATTCAAAATCTTTTCACATGGATCACAAAGATGTTAAGAGATAGGAATACTTTCTGGAATGTTTCCTTAAAGCTTCCTAGAATATCTCGGTTCTCAAGAAAATAGATATGACTAATGAGCACTGACTATGACCAATACTTTTCCCTATTTAAATCGACTTAATCCCCTTCCTCTCTTACACTCTTAATCTTCTCCTCTTCTAAATGGTGTCTTCAATACACATTGACTCTCCAAGTTCTCAACTATCCAAACAAATGAAACCACATCTTGAACCTCTAGATGAACATCATCATCTCATCCTATTTCTGGATAAAGATGCATATGCCAACAAAACCTTCCTCCTTATCTGCATATTCAAAACTTGCCTGCGTTATACAAGTGGTTCTCCAATCTAACGACCATCCTTCAACGTCAAACCTTTCCTTACCTCACCCCTATTTCCTTCCTTTTTCCCTTGATCTCACCTACTATTTTCACCTAAATCCTTCCTCGAATTCCTCCTTTATCCCTTAACACTTCCATTTCCATGTCCACCTTTTCTCTTCTAATCGTTCTCTTTCCTCAACCTTTTCCTTCTCCAACCCTATCGTCACCATGTTTTAATATGATCTGTTAGCCTAAGTGATGATATCTTCCCTTCACTATCGTCTTCACGTCCTCCGGGCGATGATGCTCTCTCTCTCTCTTTTCACCTCTTTGATGTTTATCAAATAAAGGGGAGAAAAGGTAGAAGTCAACATTCCTAGGAGGATGTACTCAAGGAGAGTACACTAGACGTAAGGTTAGAATAGGATAACATAGAATCAGGGGGAATAGTTAGGTCTTTAAAAGTTCTCATGCATAGCATTGTACATATTCATGTTAATGTATTCTTATATGCTTAATGTGCTTGAATATCTGATTTTATATGTTTTATTTATATATGCTTTGATTAATTGTTCAAACTAACTCTCATGCATATAAAACTCTGATAATAATGAATAAAAACTAATATAGTGTTCAAACGATATCTAAAAATCACACTAAAAGCTTTCAAAAGATTTTTACTTCTACGCTAATTGAAAACCATATAATTTAGTTGTGTATTTGTTAAGCATAAAAAAGAAGAGATTGTTAAGACAAGATCGTCTATAAGACTAGAAAGTGTAACGCCCTCAGATGTTTTGAAGTTTAACAAACAATAATAAAAGAAATGAGCATTTGACAAAGTGTTATCTTTGTGAAAAATAATATCATTGAAAGACAAGCATTTTATGAAAAAGCGTTATGAAATTTGAAAGTCTAAAGAAAAAGCTTTAGTGAAGGCACAATTGCCTATGTCAAGTATCCACCTGCTCTATAATATACAAGTCAGAAGTGGATGTTAGAGACAAAGAAGACGTTCACAGAATATTCTCTACATAAAAAGTCGTGCTGAAAGTTCATACAACCTACTTTTTATAAAGTACTAAAAAAGTGTCTACTTTGACAAGTTGACTTCAACCTACGACTGCTACCTATGAAAAGGCTAGGAAGATTCGAAGATCAAAAGCAAGCATTATCTAACGAATATTTTCGCATGAAGCCTATAAATTGAAGATCATTGAAGAGAAGATCAAGAGAATAGACACGTGAACAACGAAAAAAATATTTGAAAAGAAAAACTCATGCTAGTGAAAGAATATATTCTCAAGCTTCATAGAATTATAACCTTACATTTGTAAGTAGAGAGAAAATCATACAAAGTCTATTAGATTGAATTGTATTGTAAACACATCCTTTCTGTGAGAGTAATCATCTAAACACTTGTAAGAAATATGATTGATTGCACATTCTGAAAAGAATTCAAACACTTACTAATTAACTCGATGGAGTTAAACGTTAGCTAGGTAGTGTATCATGTTAATACAAGGATTGTTTAGTGGAAACCAAAAGTGGCTGAAACTCAACTAGAGAGCGTATCAAGAAGATATCAAGATTTTCTAGGGATACCAAGAGTAGTGAAGAATACTACACAACCAAGAGTAGGTGATACTCGGTTCTAGTTAGAGTAAGAAGGGTTACTGGGATTGACTAAGGATACCAGGAGTGGTGTGAATACTCAGTTGTAATCTTGTTGAAGATTATATTGGAACCTTATAAGAGGTCTTAAAGGAGAATTGGACGTAGCTTAGTTGAGTGAATCAGTATAAAATAACTGTGTTTACTACTTCAGCTTTGTAAAACAATTTACATACAAACTCTATAGTTGCTTATTAACACATTTGTTAATAAAAGCTTTTGTCACTAAACACTATCTTTATTATTAAGAGTTATCATTCTGAAAACGCTACAGTAGCTTTGCTAAAGCACTTAAAAACATTTTATCTCTGATCTTGTTGTTTAAACAATACTTTATAAATCAAGTGTTTGACAATTTATGTAAATTGATTAATTCTTAACAAAGTTAAAATGACCTCTTTATAGAAAAGTTTTCAACGACACTATTCAACCCGTTATAGTGTTTTCTAGTTATTTTAAGGGAAAGGATGAGGGGGTTGGGGTCGGGGGCGCTGAGGAAAGGTTGGTTTTTGGTGGATTCATCAAGCATATTAACTAATGCAACAATGATTAAAGAAAAACTTATTACCTATTTCAAATGCAAATTATACCACGTTACGAAATTTATTTGTCTGTTAGGGTTACCTCTTATTCCACTCAAAATTAACTAATTAAGTAAAGATTAAATGACTTTCATCATACAATTGAGTGAAGTATGTGTTAACACAATTTTTTATAAAAACTCTTGTCACTAAACGCTATCTTTTTTAAGAGTTGTCATTCTCAAAATACTATAATAACTTTTCCAAAGTGCTTAAAAACATTTTAGCTATGATTTTCCCGTTTAAATAATACTTTATAAATCAAGCATTTGACAATATAGAAAATTTTTCAACGATACTATTCCCCATCTAGTGTTTTCCAGTTATTTCAAGGGGGAAAGGGGGGTCGGGGGGTGTGGTTCTGACAGATTTCAAAAGCGCAATTAAGAGGATTAACTAATGCAACAATTATTAAGAAAAACTTATTCCCTATTTCAAATGTAAGTTATACCAGGTTACAAAATTTATTTGTCTGTTAGGGTTAACTCTCATTCCACTCGAAATTAACTAATTAAGTGAAGATTAAATGACTTTCATCACACAATTAAGTGAAGTATGCATTAATTAATCTAAATAACCAACAACCCAAACCCATTAACCACGAGTTTGGTGATAAAAAATAAAGATATCACTTGATATTAAACATGCCGAGGCAGCACAAAGATTTTATAACGAAGAGCAAACAGAAACAACAAAGAAAATTATTGCACATAAAGTGAAAGGAAAAAGTGAATTAGGGAAGTAATGGACTTAAAACCTAGTGAACAAGTGAAGTAAAATAGAAAATGAAAAACCTTAATAATGTGTGTTGTTCCAGAATATGAAAAACTAAAATCTTTGTGCAAATAATGATTTAAAAATCTTAAGCGTGTAGTCCCTCAAAATCCCATATGTGATCACATCACTAAAGAATCTGAAAACTATAGGTGTCAACTTAACCTATGGCCCATGGGTCAACCCTAACCCACCATTGAAAACACCCATTTTAGTAGGCCCCCTCAAGTGGGGGCCAAGAAAAAAGCCCCAGCCCCAAAGAACCCCTCTCAAGTGCGTTAGGGTTAGTGTTAAGGTGGTTTTAGCTCTGCTACAATACTTTAATTTACTCTTAGAAACAATATCATTTATGTAAAAATATAAAATTATATATTTTAATAAATAATATAATATGTTGTAATTTTATTATATTTAAATCAATATGTTTAATACAATTATTGACCATAATTTATTTCTTAATTTTATCAATTTCTTAAAGAAGGAAACTTATAGTATTTAATAAAACAATACACAGTACATTGTGATATAGTCTCAAATATCATAAAAGAAATATGGAGTTTAACCAAAATGCGAAGATATTTGATTAATTTTAATAAAATTTACTCTAAATTTTTTTATAATTATTAAATATTATATATATATATATATATATATATATATATATATATATATATATTATTAAAGAGAAATGAATAATTGGTAGAATTTAAGTATAAATTTAAGTCATACATTAAAAGAAAATATAAGCAACATATAATAAAAAAAATCCATAAATTTATTATTTATATATTCAGTATTTTAAATTTTTAAATTGATGTCTTATTTAGTTTTGATTCCGATCTAGATGAATTTTTCACACAACAAAATCAAATAACTATCTTATATACTTTAAAAATATGTTTAGCCAGTCAAGAAAAATTAAATATATTTAGTTTGTTAAGAATTTCAATATCTTATGTTGTTGAGTAATTTTCTTATATAAGTAAGCAACCAAGTTTATTAAAATTTCTTACAAACTCTATATTAGTCTAATTAAAATGTTTGTGTATAGTTCTTTCAAAAATTAAAAGTACTTAGATTTGTGACATATTCGAAGTTAATTGCATTTTGCTTGTATTCAAAATGAATTCTTTTTTCTAAAAAAGGGGCCCAGGGACTAACCCTAAACCACATGGCTTTTGTGAATATTTTGGCTCTGTGGGCTTTTTCAATGAGGAGTTTTTTGGACCTATGAATTTTTCTAGTCCCAACTCATGTGAGTTAGGGCCAAACCATACAAATAGGGTCAAATCGAAAGGTCTACTAAAACCCCTAATTGGCCTAAGTCTGGTTACAAGAAAACAAATTAGAAAAACCTTAACAAGTCCAACATGGCAACTAACGTGGAAAGGTGGTCCCAACTTTAATGTTGATATGACAAAACTTCTTCAGCCCAAGAAATTGTCCAAGCCCAATTTCACATTAATCTTGAAAATAATAAATAAGCAAAAAATAGGCCAAGTAAATTCAAATTAATTTAAATCCGAATTATTGGCCCAATAAAGCCCAACTAATAAAAATACATTAACAATAGACAATTAGAAACATATGAACAATAAGATCGGTACAAAAAGTTAAGAAAATAGGGAAAATAATGGCCCATCAAACACTTGAGGCTTGTAATTGAGCCAAGTAATTTAATATATATAGGAGTTTCGGGCTTGTATTTGGGCCAAAATAAAGTAGGGCTTGTCTAGGTTAGAGCAACCTACCTAGGGTTCCAGTTGGGATGACTAGGCTTGAAAGAAATCCTAGGCTAGTCACTCAAGTGTAGAGAGGGCCCACATGCAAGTTATTTTGCACATGGTGGAATGTGGAAAGCATAAGTGCCACTTAGCACTTGATCCACTGATCTAGGTATGATTTTTGGAGCACATGGGGAAATTTTCATACCTCTTCTATTTTAAAAAGAGGTCTCTACCCAATGTAAAACTCACTCATAAATATTTATCAAACTCCGTGAGATATCTCTAGACTCCTTTCTGAGTTATCTAAAATAGGATCTCCTATTCAAGGCTTCATCTAGTCTCGTTCCTTTTGAGTTAACCTAACCTTTCTAGAGCGAAATCCTCACCATTCCACTTTTATTTCATCGAACCAAAATTCAATCCTAGCTTTCACAAATCTTCATTCATCTTCCATCATCCACAAACAAGCATGAAGATAGAGTCATCACCCTTGCACATAAATAAAGATAGTAAGTGTGTTGTCTATCCAACTTGAGGAAGAACCTTGTCTTCTTAGTAATGCTAGGATGTACAAAGTGAAAAGAAACGAGTTTGTCTTAAGCATGACTATTGCATTGTTTAACAATATTGTAGCATTGTTGACATTCATGCCTCAACACTTGGAGTATCGTTTGAAGTTCAAAGAGATCTACATGATTGTTCAATTTTATATAATTGTCACTTTGAGACATATTATTAGGTCACCTAAGGGAGTGATGGAAAACCTATAGCCAAGGCTTTAATCAAAAGAAGCATGGCCAAGCAAATTCAAGAAGAGCTAGAGTCATCTATGTAAGGTGAAGATTTGGGTCTATAGTGCAACTCAAGTATCCAACAAGTATACTAGGTAGTTAGTAGTATAACAAGTGTTGTATCCATAAGTATTTGGTAGAAAATACTATGTTTTAACTAGTTTGATCGTTTAATGTAAAGTAACAATGATTTTGGTGTCTAGAAAACTAATTTGATTCGTGAAGTAAGTGTGAAATGCGTTGGAAACAATTTGGATGCTAAGTGAGTTATTTTTAGATGATAAAACTATGTTGGAGTTCGACTTAACCATTTTTCCCTCTCTTGTATCATATTTATTATTAAATGGTGTTGCTAATTATCAAGTCTTGAGAGTTGTCTTAGGTGTAACTTTAGGTCTATTCTTGGCACCTAGAGCCTAAAATCACCACCCTTCAGTATGATTCCTCAATGACTGCTTCTATGGATCACTTCCATTAAGATCAAGACTCTATGTCTAATTGCAACCCTAGATTTATTTCTAGCATCTATAAGCAAACAAGAAAATTTATTGGACAACAACTTAAGACTAGTTCCCACTGAATCTTAAACTAGTGAAGTAAGACTAATGATTAGTTTATCGAACGTTAAGCATAAATCAATCAACAAACTTTGAATCAAAAGTAAACATACACAAATAAAGATAGTATCAAATACAAGAGAGTTCAAAGTAGTTACATCTCACTCCAACACCTAGGAGATTTAGCTTTTCATAAATGATTGAAAGAAATTAGAACGTGGAAGAAACTTCATCTCCTAGTCTTCTAAAGATGTGTTATTTAGTACAAAGGAAGTGAGTGAGGATTCAATCTAAAGTCCCTCTCAAAATATCTCTGAGAAGCCCTAAAATTATGTCTAGAAAGCCCTAAAAAAGGTCTTCAAAAAGTCTCACAAAATAGAGCAAAAATTCCATTTTTATAGACTTAGAGAGTATGGCTACAATGGTGGCATCCATGGCACCAGCCGTGAGGTTGCCTCCCTATGTGGGTTTCCTTTATGGCTTAAGTTGCGTAGTTCTGGGCTAAAGCCTCTTGAGATTGCTTCTATGTGAAGTATTCTCCATGGTTTGAGCCTCAGGTCAGGGCTTAAGGAAACCATCTATGATAGGTTTTTTTCGTGTGGCTCAAGCCCTCGATTTTAGCATTGTAGGTGTGCTACTCTAATTTGTTGTAAAGTGCTTAAAATTTCTCGATTTTTCTTAAAATTTCAACTTTGACTCTAGAATTTCTTCTAAACATGTAAAACAGGAAAAATTGGGGTGATTAACATGAATATTACACAAAATCATAACAAGATAAAATGCAGCTAATATAAATCTCGTAACCTTTTCTGATTTTTTTGATAGGCGGCAATTAAAAGGAAATATTTTTTCAATTTTTGTTATAGTTGTTACAGTCGCTGAAGCAGCTATCGGACTGACTATTGCTTCCTCAATATATCGTAATAGAAAATCAACCCGTATCAGTCAATCAAATTTGTTGAATAATAGTATTACTCATAAAAAAAGTCTAATTTTGAATAGTGTGTACTATATAATCCATTCAAATTAGTAGAAATGATATATCCTTTTTAATCATGTTTGCGAAAACAAAGACATTAAAATTAATTCATATTTGGAACTTAACAACACCCCTAACTTTAACCTTGTTTGCCCTCAAACAAGTCTAAAACTAAATTAATAGGTGTATATACAATCAAAGGATGGTTCTTGGACTAAGTATAGCGGTTACTTTCTCATTAGACAATGCAAATAAGAAAAATATGAATTTTCCATTCTTTTTCAAATATCATAATGTAGGTTTTTGTAGCCTTTGAGAAATTGTATAATTTCAAACGTGATTTGTGTTTCTGCAAAAGAAAACCTCTCAGATATGGTGTTTCAATCATCATAGTTGTTATGTGCTCTTCCCAGACCTTGTACCCCATCTTTTAAGTACTCCCTTCACACATTTGACATGGATATCTGAGGACTTTCATGGGTTTGTTACGTGGGTAGGCTACAAAGAAGTTATTGGTTTTTCAATGATAAATAAAACTAAAAAAGATAAGCAATCAGTGTGTATAATGAGTCTATTAACTTCTTTTTCAGCTCTCTTTGAGGCTTAACAATTCATTCCTTTAGTTCCTAAGTCTATTGCTTTGTTATTTTTCACAAACCAATTCTTTTTTATCTTTTGTGCTTTTTGCTTGGTGCTTCATTCAAGTCAATTTTCCTTTCTTAATTTTCTTATTTCCAGGCCTTTTTTGTATTTTTCCATTTCGTGGACTTTGTTCAGCCTCCCTTTTATGCCAATGAACCACATAATACCAAACTCCTTGTCTTTTTCTACTGAAAAAGGTGGGTACAAACTATTTTGGGGGTAAGGGTGTGTTTTAAGGCTTTGGTACAAGAAAGATAATTCAATGAATATCATAAGTTAGCCATTTGGATCTGGTTTTCAGAATTCTCACAAAAAATATCCTTGATCCTTTACATATCCTATATGTTTTAGTTTCCTCTAAGATATTGCACAAGATCTAGTAGGGATCTTACTAAAAATCATGATTTTTGTGTGTATCAATTTGACGTAGTCTTCACACTGTCAATTGAAGATTGATTTCTCACTCTTATCATGCAAAAACTCTAAGCTAATACTTATTTTTCACTATGTCTCATTTTAAGCTCATTCAAAGTTTTTCTTTGTTTTTCGAATTTGTAATGCTGGAGTAGGCTTCACTGATTCAGTCTATGTCCAACTTTGTTCTGAAAGGGATTCCTAGAATGACAAGTATCCAAAACTTATGTTCAACCTAATCTAAGCTATCTCACTCGAGTCTAATATTGATTGTAAAACAAACGTCATTCATAAAATTTAAAATAGTTACAATAAATTAAAAGTGCTTAAAATATAAATTTGCTGAAAATTAAAACAAAAAACTTGGTCATTGATAAGGTTTATCAGAATTCTGACCTGGTGGGGGAATTCATGTTGAAAAATTCTTCCTCCTCTATCTTTTCATCACCTTCCTCCTCTTCTTCAACATCTTCCATCATTGTATCTGCCTTTGTAGAAACATTTTCTATCTCAGTTTCGGGCTCATGACATGGCTTAAGCTATTATGGCTTTGGTTTAACAAATGCAACTTTTGGAAATTCTTGATGAGTTGCTGCTCCACTAAAATCCCCCTAAAAGAATGGGTTGTCCCTAGGCCATGCTACAAATTCTTTGAATTGTTTAAGGGTGATACAAAAGATAGGTCTACTTTGGTAAATTTAGTTCACAAGATCAAATAAAATTTGATGAACGACTATTTGAGCCTTGTGCTTGACAGCTAATTGTTGTTGCATATAAGAAATTCAGATGACGATAGAGTGCATGGCTTCTTGTTGTTGCTGAAATGGGATAAAGGCAGGGTTAGGTGTTGCTGCTATTGGTTGTTGTGGTTGTTATGGATACTTTGCTCGGCTTCTCCTGTGGCTTGAGCGAGGTATCATAGGTTGAAGATGTTGTAGTTATTCATGTTGTTGTTGCCTCTTATTCATTGTCCAATAGGTTGAAACAATGAATTCTGATATATTGCATTTGTGATGGGTAGCCATAACCTCCTCCTAGGCTGTCATGAAATCACCACACCTTGAATTTTTCATAGGCCAGTGATTATGGCTTCGGAAGCTAAGGGGTTTTGCAGTACCCCTAACAAATTTCTTTGAAATTTCAACCTTAAAAATCTTCTATGTGATTACATTTGCAACATCTAACATGTATCCCTTCATGATACAATAATGGAATTATGTTAAGACAAAATTGTCTATGCACCTAAACGCTCTCATGTTTTGAAGTTTAATTAAATAACATTAAAACGGGAAAATAATTGGAATTGTTGATAGGGGGAACAATGTGAATACTAAACCCAGTTCCCATTTGGTTGGTTTTTGATGATGACAACTCATATATGTTACCATGACAAAAGCAAAAATGTGTCCTTATGTTGTATACATATGTTGCTAAACTGATTGTTATGCATACTCACTATGATCATAAATGTGTTTACTTTTGTTGTTTGCATTCTCATGTGTTCATATGTTAAAACCACTTTCACAAAGCAAATATGTATGAAGTAATAGATTACACTGGTTTAGTAATAAATTAAGTTCATCAGATAGCTTATGCTTAAATCTGTGGCAAACTGCACAAGTTTCAAATCGATTACATTATGTGTAAAATCGATTAAAACTTGTGTCTTTGCAAACACCTATTTTAAATGTGCAGTGATGTGTTTTCATAGAAAATTTTTTCAAAATTGTCTAAGTGAAGGACTTAACAGATTACATTGTTTACGTAATCAATTAAGTTTGGTATTATTTGAAAACTGTTTTCAAGCTAAGTCTAACTATAATAATGATCATATTTTCAAGCTAAGGCTAACATTGAAAGCTTATTGGTTGATCACTTCTGCACAATTCAGGTGTATTCTTTACTTATCAAAATTTGTTTTGCAATCTAGAAGATTTTTGTTTCCTTATGCGTGTTACCAGGAAGAATAACTTGGTGTTCTTGGTACTTGGTGTAAAAACTCAAATCTTTATAGTGGAAAGTCTTTCAATCTAAAGTTGATTGAAAGAGACTAGATGTAGGCATTGAGGTCGAACCAGGATAAAAAGACTGTGTTTGTTTTCTATCCTTAATCACTCTACTGCATTATTTTTTTAATTGTCTTTTGAGCTTTAAAGATCATCTGAAGTTTCCAAAAAGATTAAAAAGAAAACGTTTTTGTTGATTACCAAACCCCCCCCCCTTTTGGAAAGAAAAACAAGCCATAACTCTTAGAATTGACACCAGAGCTAGTTTTTCAAAAATTATTTGAAAAATAATCTATTACTCTTTTAGTGAAATCGATTAATTGATGCTGAGTTTCTTAGACCTTTGGAGAAGGTGCTTCTACAAATAGACTCCCTCTATTTGCACGAGAAAATTATCCCTTTTGGAAAATTAGAATGAGAATTTTCTTAGAATTAGTTGATAAGGGGATTTGGAATGCTGTAATTAATGGTCCTTTTGAGCCTACTAAAATTGTTGATGGAAAAATTGTTTTGAAAATTTTTTCTGAATGGAATCAAGATGAAAATAAACATGCACAATATGATATCAAGGCTAGAAATATTATTTCCTCTGCACTTACTATTGACGAGTTTTTTAGGGTATCAACATGCAAGAGTGCAAAAGAAATGTGGGAAGTTTTTTAGGTGACTCACGAAGGAACCGATGAGGTAAAGAGGGTTAGAAAGAATTCTCTAATTCATGAGTGTGAAATATTCCAGATGAAGCCTAAAGAGAATATCTATGAGGTACAAAACAGGTTCACTCACATTGTAAATCATTTGATTGCACTTGGTAAAGCATTTAAGAAGGATGACATTAACATAAAGATCTTGAAGAGCATAAACAAAAGTTGGGAACCTAAGGTAACAACTATATCAGAATCAAGAGATCTTACTATAACGAATATCGTTGCACTCTTTGGTAAGCTTAGGGAGCATGAGTTGGAGCTGGGAAGACTGAGAGAGGAAGCGGAATCTGAACAAAAAACATTCCATAGCTCTTAAAGTGTCCAGCAAGAAAGCCTTAAGGAGCAATGAGTCTGATGTTGATTCTGATGCAGATGTACCAGAAAAGGAAGTGTTGAACATGATGGTAAATAAGTTTACTAAATTCATGAAATCCAGAAATGTTGCATCTAATTTTGCAGGAAACTCAAGAGGAGGAAAAAGGAGAGGAAAGGTTGCACCTCTCACCTGTTATGAGTGTGGAAAGGAGGGCCACATCAAAATTGACTGTCCAACCTTGAAGCTGAAAAAGAAATCTAAAGAAAGGTAAAATTAGGACAGAAGGAAGAGCAAGCAAAGCAAGGCTTATATTGCATGGGAGAATAGTGATTATGAAAGATCATCCAGTGATGAAGACAACCACAGTCTGGAAGAGGAGACAAACTTGTGTCTTATGGCTAGATCTGTAAGTTTAGAAAGAAGCAGTAGTAGTTTCGGGGATGAGCCTATCGAGGACATATATTATCAACTGCTAGATGCCTTTCAGGAGCTCCATGCTGAAGCAGTGAAACTTCAATATAAGGTTAATTGATTAAACTCTGAAAGAAAAGATTTTGAATACATAATCAATAACCTTGTTAAAGAAAATGATAAATTAAAATTGAATTTGATAAAACTTTACAATCTGATTTGAATGATAAATATGAAATTAAGATTGTTGAAAAAGATTGCAAAGATTGCCATGCTTATCTTGATAAAATCAATTATCTAACAAATACATTGGCAAAGTTTACTCTTGGTAAATCTAATCTAGAAGTTGTTCTAGGATCACAAAGAAGAGTAATAAATAAGCAAGGAATAGGGTATAAGGGTAAAAGTGAAAGAGTTAACTCAAAGAAATTTTCTGATTTGAGCAAACCTTCTTATATTACATGTTTCTATTGCAATTCAATTGGTCAAACTGTTCAAAACTGTTATTATAAGAAAGTTGGTGTTCCTAAAGGAAACTTTGAGTGGATTCCTAAAGAACCAACTACTGTGACTAATGCTAAAGGCCCCAAGTTTATTTGGGTACCTGCTTCCAAACCATTTAGTGATTTTGTAGGTACATAAACTGAGCCGGTGGCGAACAAGGACTCAAGGAAGGATTACATAGGATAAATCACAAATCTCTTGAGTATCAAATGTGGTAACAGTTGTTAAATCTAAAATTCATGCATCATTTTCAATTTGTGATATGTGTATTGATGTGTGTATGATGTACGCTTGTCTGCATTGAAATTGGCTGATAAAATGGTTTCGTGATCTTTAATTGATTGCCTTAGTAATGTAATTGATTAAACTGTTCTCAGAATTTTTATGTTTTTCAAAAATCTGGGACTGATGTAAGCTTAATCGATTCCATAACTAATAAAATCGACTAAATTGTTATATTGGGCTTTTCAAATATTCAATAAATTCAAATGAGTCCAAGCCTAATCAATTAGGTCTTTTATAAAAGGCTTAAATGCTTACTTCGTCCTCATGTTAAGAGGTGAATTTCTATTTAGTACTCGGTTTTAAAAATGAAGACATTGAGTCCCTATGTTATGAAAAGTGTATGAATAAGGTCATGTCCGTTAAGTTGGCAGCAACGACATTAAGTCCATGCTGATGTGGCCGTACTTGTTCTCTTCTCTCTTCTGCTATCCAGCTTTTTTTCTCTCTTGTTCAGCTTTTTCTTTGATGATTTGTTGAACTTGTTTTTTCTTTTTGGACCTTATTCATATACTTTTCATAACATAGGGACCCAATGTCTTCATTTTTAAAATCGGGTACTAAACAAATATTCACCTCTTAACATGAGGACGAAGTAAGCATTTAAGCCTTTATAAAACTATTTCATATGTTCATGAGTCGCACTGCTTCATTACTTAGTCTATAAACCCTATCTGAGTAAGTATGCATCTGTGAGTCTTAAATTTGTGATGGCTTCTTCATCTTCACGTTGGGGTAAACATTTTGCACCGATTGAAAGGGAAACAAATCCTACTGGGTGCTTTATGGATGAAGGGAAGCGAAGTGACTTTGTATGTTTTTGGGGCTTCAGAGAAGTGATCAAGCCCAAGTCTTTGAGTATACTTTTCTTCCTAAATGAAGGATTCAGTTTCCAGGAATGGCTGATTTATTTTGGTTTGGCTAAATTTGTTGAACTGGAAGGGGACTATTATCCAGACTTGGTTAAAGTCTTTTATGCAAACTTAAAGGTTGCAGGCAACTGCATTCTTTCTCGAGTAAAAGGTGTGGATATCTACATTGATGAAGCTGCTTGGAAAATAATTGTTGGGCTTCATCGTGGGGATTAAGTCCCATAGGGGGGAATGAGTGGCATTAACAAGATGGCCATCTACAAAAACTGTTTGAGGTTTACTGAAGAGCCAAGAGACTTGATTATCTTCAGGGTTGGTGGTCTGAAAAAGAATGAACGACTATGTCCATTTCTCATAGCTAGGATTCTGCTATCGAGGGGTGGAAATCGTGCACAACTCACTACTGCAGATGTGTATCTGTTACATGCTTTACGGGTCAAAGTTCCCACAAATTAGATTTCTGTGGTTGGTGATCACATGACCAAGATCACCAAACAACAAGTGTACCATCTTCCGTATGCGGTCTTCTTTAGCAGAATTTTGAGGCATCATGGTGTATACGTGTCTAATGAAGTTACCTTGGGTTGCTCAAAGAAGAATTTGATTGAGAAGCTGGCTTTATATCATATGGGGCTACGAAAAGATGGAAAGGGTTGGTCTTTCAAAGATGAACATGTTCCTGAAGTGGAAGAGGTTGAGCCTATTGGTGTTGATAAATCCAAGTACTGCTTCAAACCTCAATCAGAATTTGAAAAGTTTGTGGTTGATCAGTTCAAGAAATAAGATGACAAACTATCTAGGCTACAAAATTCATTGTTTGGTATGCATAGAAAATTGTACTATGCATTGAGAATCAATGCTTTTGGTGGAACATCTGAGGATGACACTGAAAGTGAAGAAAACAAAACAGATAAAGAGTTCATAGAAATATCTTACTCATAATAGGAGTTTAGAGTCTTTGTGATGTTTTTTTTTTTATGTTTTGTTATTTTAATTCTGGTTTTAATGAGTTATTATGGATGAATGTATAACTAGATATAAAGCCAATGAACTCTAAACCTTGTTATGATATTATGAATGAAATGAATATATTTTGAATCACATCCGGTGTTAAATCAGTTGACTGATTGGCTAATTTGGCTGAATGATGTGTTGTATGAGTGCCAAATGTTTTATCCACTGTCATACATATACTTTTCACATTCATACTCAATTAATAAGTATATAATTTCATATTTGTACTCTATATTTGTACTAACACTCAACAAAGTTGAGAACAATGAAATTTGCAGGTCTGCTATAGAACATGAGTTGATCTATAGAATTTAATCGACTGAAAAGCAATATAATCGATTAAAATATGTAAATGTGGTTTGAACTTTCTTTTTGATAAATCATTTAATTTGAACCACTTACTCTGGTCATATCTGTGTTCATGCATTCTTATACTCATTGTATCATATCCGCTGTTAAATCATCTGGAGTATTTTGAATGTTGCATACATAAATTCATTGGTTTCAAGCATAAGTTATTTCACCATGATACATGTTTTTTTAAACTGATACTTGCTTGATAATGATTCTGAAATTCATACTCTGTTATATTCATTACTATTAGCTTTGTTACAAAATGTTAGGGGGAGACCTTAATAAACTTAGAGCTACTGCATAATGATATGGCGAGCATCAATTTCTGACATTAATATGAAAAATTACATGTTGATGCATTTCTGTATAATATTCTATTTCTATTTCTAAAATACCTTTTTGGCTAATTCCCAAAGGGGGAGAGATATTAGAAATTGAAATCTGACATTAACTGATAGAACAATTTCTGGTTGTGCATCATGGTTGTGTTGTACATCATGGTTGTGCATCATAAAAAAATGGGGAGATTGTTGATAGGGGGACCAATGTGAATGCTAAACCCAATTCCCATGTGGTTGGTTTTTAGTGATGACAACACATATATGTTAACATGACAACAACAAAAATGTGTCCTTATGTTGTATACATATGTTGCTAAATGGATTGTATTGCATACTCACTATGATCATAAATGTGTTTAGTTATATTGTATGCATTCTCATGTGTTCATATGTTAAAACCACTTGCACAAAGAAAATATGTATGAAGTAATCGATTACACTGGTTTAGTAATCAATTAAGTTCATCAGATAGCTTATGCTTAAATCTGTGGCAAACTATACAAGTTTCAAATCGATTACATTATGTGTAAAATCGATTAAAACTCCTGTCTTTGCAAACACCTATTTGAAATGTGCAATGATGTGATTTTGTAGAAATTTTTTTCAAAATTGTCTAAGTGAAGGACTTAATCGATTACACTGTTTATGTAATCAATTAAGTTTGGTATTATTTGAAAATTGTTTTCAAGCTAAGCCTAACTATAATAACGGTCATATTTTTAAATGTTTTGACTTACTGTTAACATGCAATCGATTACATTATTTCAGTATTCGATTAAATCTGTTGCAATGTAATCTTGTTATAACTCTGATAAAGCATAATCACTTATTATTTTTGTAATCGATTAAACTGCGTCTGATATGAGAAAATCTATATAATTGAGAGTTGCACACTGTATTAACAACTTTTGACATTTTGATCATTTTATAATTTTCACATCCAATATCAGAGAGTTTGAGAAAGAGATTACAGGTGTGCCTAGTGCTCCAAGAATCAAGAATCAAACAACTTGCAGATTTTGAAGAATTCTTGAAGGCTTACATTGAAAGCTTATTGGTTGATCACTTCTGCACAATTCAAGTGTATTCTTTACTGATCAGAATTTGTTTTGCAATCTATAAGATTGTTGTTTCGCTGTGCGTGTTGCCAAGAAGAACTTGGTGTTCTTGGTACTTTGAGAAGGGTCTCAAAGGGTTACTATAGTGAAGAGGATTGTTCTTCTGCATGGTGTGTTGTATGCTATATTATATTGGTGTGAGTTAGAGTGGAGATTTACATTTTGAAAATGTGGTCTATGTAAAGCCTTGTTGTAAAAACTCAAATCTTTATAATGGGAAAGTCTTTCAATCTAAGGTTGATTGAAAGAGACTTGATGTAGACATTGAGGCCGAACTAGGATAAAAAGGTTGTGTTTGTTTCTATCATTAATCTCTCTACTGCATTATTTTGTTAATTGTATTGTGTGCTTTAAAGATCATCTAAAGTTTCCAAAAAGATTAAAAAAGAAAACGTTTTTATTGATTACCAATTCACCCCCCCCCCCTCTTTATAAGAGAAACAAGCCATAACTTTTCTTACAAAAAACAACTAGGGTGAAAACACAAGACTTAGAACCTAAATCCCCAAATAGAAAACCTACACAAAACTTAGAGCTTGAATCCTCAACATAGAAAAGCTTAGGAAAACACTTAGGTTCTTAGGAAATAGGAAAACGTCTAGGTCAAAACACCTAGACGCAAGGTTAAACGCTATTGTGCCTAAAGCATCTAAGAGAGTTGAAGTTAAACGCTAGATGTTTATCATACTCTAACAAAACAAAACTAAAAGAATGAAAGATTAAAACATAAAAGAAATCTTGAAACATACTAAATGTTATCTATCTAAGAAGAGACAAAAACAAAAGAAGTGTTTACTTGGCAAAATAATACCATGAGCCTAAACCATACTTTGTCCAACAATGAAGTTTGTATACAACACTTGGTATCTTTTGAAAATAGCTTAATTGGAAAAAGCTACCTAATGGTAGAAAATAAAAAAGCACTTTGTTTTTTTAATCAAACATTAAATGACATTAAATGTTCAATGTTTAAAAACAACAAAGATGATAAGAAAAGACGTATCTGCTGCATGCACAATTTACTCTACTCTTTGAGATAAGTTATTCTACACACATCCACAAAACTACAGATCACATATAAAAAGTGGACGTTAGAGAAAAAGGATATAATCACATAATGTTCTTCACGTGAAACCATGCCTAAAAAGAACTCACAACCTACTTCAAGAAAAGTACTAAAAAAACATGTACGATCTAACAAGTTGACTTACCCAATGGTTGTTGTACGAAGAAAGAGAAAGCACGAGTATTAAGGCCAAAAGCTCAAGTCTAACGGACATATATCCATGAAGCCTTTAAATAAAAGATTTTTCAAAAGAAAAATCAAGAGGATAGGTTAAGAGGATAGTCAAGTGAAAAGCTTACAGCGAAACATCCATCCTACAAGCATTCAAGAGAGAAGAAAAGAAAGAGCTTAAGAAAAAGAATACATCTAAGCTGAAAAAGAGAAGAGAAAAAAGAAAAAGAAATACTCTCGAACTTTATTGTTATATTGCTTACCATTTTAAGAGAGAAAAGAGAAATATCTACGAGTGTTTGGACTGCTTTGTATTGTATTTACATCCTCTATGTGAGAGTTATAGTCTGAACGACTTGTAAGCAATAGTTAACTGCAATTCTGAAGAAAATCAAAACACTTACAACTGAACTCAGTTTGAGTTGAGGATTTTAAGCACGGTAGTCTAGTACCAGGAGTGGTGCAAATACTCAAGGAAATATAGGCGCGATAGTCTAGTACTGGCAGTAGTGTGAATACTCAAGGAAATCTAGGTGATGTAGTCTAGTACCAGGAGTTGTGTGAATACTCAAAGGGAAACCTAGGCGTGATAGTCTAGTACCAAGAGTGGTGCGAATACTCAGACCAGGAGTAGTGAGAATACTCAGTTGCAATCTTGTGAAGATTATAGTGGAACCCTTACGGAAGAGATTGGACATAGCTCAATTGGAGTGAACTAGTATAAAAATATTTGTGCAATTATTTCTTCTCTTATATAAATGATCCTCTTGGAAAAACCTGTAGCTTTGTTTTATTTACGAATACAAGAATATTCCAAGATAAACGATTACCTTTCATAAAGGAAGTTCTTACAAAACACTGTAGTATATATATATTTTGAGTAACATGATAATAACAACTATCATTTTCCAATATTTATGAAGTCGAGCGTCTAAGCATTTAAAAGAAGAATGTCAAGCTCGATAATGTGCTATCACTAGTACAAAAATAGCCTACAACTTCTTAGAGGTGAGACATGAACTTGACGTCACTTCATAGAGGTGAGACGTGATCTTGATGTCACTTCGTAGAGGTGAGACGTGAACTTGACGTCCAATATGTTAAGGTGAGACGCGATATGGACGTCGGCCTGTCACTCAAGTCTAACATCTTCCTCGCTGAGCCGAGGATTTTTTCGCCCAACGGTTATTATTTTGGTTGTCCATTGGAAGAGATTTGATGTCGTGTAGTGTACTGGCCGATATCAATAGACCCATATTGACGTCATTTAATTTAAGGGTCGACGTTAAGTTAAGTGTTTTTTTTTTAAATTAAGTCATTTTTCTTAAAATTACCACACCTAAAAATCAGAAAAACAGTTTTCCAATGTATATATATCCAAAACTCATATATTCACAGTTCAAACTATATAAAAGCATAATTCAATGTGAAAAGGAAAACTATCAATATCAAAACAAAAACAACATAAAGTCAAGTAAACTATTCTATAGCCTAATTAAAAATTTCATTAAGGTATGTGCTCATTCCTGTCTTATATTCCTTATTATGGCATCTATCAATGAAGATGAGTTGTTGAACCGCTGCAAAATTAAGTAAACTTTTCTATTATTTTCATTGTAATGTGTAAAATTCATTGAGATTTGTAAGATTTCAAATGTAAATTATTACCTCAGTCCAATCTTCTTTGATTCCTTCTCTGATGATTGTATTCATCCATGACATGATGTAATATCCGCATGCCCAAGAATCTATCTGCTCGTTACACTAAACATGAGAACAAAAATAGTCAAATATGATGGTTTAAATTTAACTACAAAAATTATTATGTTAAAGATGAATGAATTCCAACCTTAGGATACAATACTTCAATTTGTTGCCCTCTTGGTCTACCCACAACTTTAAACAAATTTGAAACATTTGAAACATTGGAAACAAAAGTTAATATATTAATATCATAATTGAAATGAAAGAATGTACTACTTACTTTTGTAATAAAGATTACAAGTCAGATTTCATCTTTCTATGCTTTTACATTTCTTGGAATGATCACCATCATTTACCAATGGCCCTTAACATGTAGCAACAAATAGTGAGTCAATAAATTAAATTTTTATAAAAGTGGACAATATTGAGTAACACATACCCATCAATGTATGATGTGATATAAATCTTTGTTTTAGACTCAGTCATCAATGTTTGCATATATGATTTCTTGTCTTCTAGTGTGTTTCCAGATGGTTGAATGGTCTGAGGTTCAAGAAAGCCATCTATGGTTGCCTGACCTTGGTCCACTATGATGGTGTCCATGCACCTATAACAGGAAAGTTAAAGTGTATGTGTATATATATATTAAAAAGTAATAATTTCAATATTAAAAAATTGAAAGAGTACTAAAAAACTTACATGCACCATAATTGTATCACTAAAATGTTTAACATTCTTTCTCCACCAACGACCTTCAATGCATCATTTAGAGCAAGATACAATGGCATATGATATTGGAGGCCAAATACTCTTAATTCCTAATACAACTCTGCTGGTCCTTTATTCAACTTGTGTAAATTCTTCATCAATATGGCTAGAGGATCATCATAATCTTTTGCTACCTCATCAACTTCATGGCTTAGAGGTTTAGCCATTGGTTGTTTGTCAGAACGGTAGAACTGAAAGACACATTTATAAAAGTTAGGAATCATTTATTTATAACTTGAAGATAAAAATACTAAAAATAACAATATAAAACTACTAGTGGGCCAAAATATGGCATGATCATAGCCTTAGGCCGAGCAATAAATGTGCCTAAGGCCTCCCCACAAATTGAATTTCAAATGTTGGCATAGGTACTCGAGCATGGGGGTCTCTAACTTCATCAATCGTGACCCACGAGTCAGTGGGCAATAAAGGAGCACCATGAATGGTCTGTCCTCCTACAATTTGTCATTCCACAACCATTCATTAACCAAAAGCTCATACTGACAAATGTAATCAATAGGATCTACAATAGAGCATGAGCTTTTGGTGCTCAAACGAGATGGAGTAGGATCTTTTGGGAGGATGTGCTCCCTCTGTTGTTGGGTCATAATTTGAAATTTTTCTTCAAGAAGCTTTTGACATGCCTCTTTTTGTTAGAAGCGTTCCATGACCTCCCTCATTCTCTCTTTCATCTGGAGCTTCAGATTACTTGAAATTGATTGGGAAGTTCGCACTTAAACGAAAGCAAATGAAGGTCACTTGAAGCGAAGAACGATGAACTCGATAAACCATGAGAAAACCTCAAGAAAAACAAAAATCAATCAGTATAAACATAAGAAAAACAACACAAATGATAATCAAAACAGTTTCGCAACACATTACTAGGTAAAAAGTAACCTTGTTTGTTGTGAGCGTGCAAAGATAATCAAAGCAGTCGTATATGAGAAGACAGTTCAAGCCAAATGAGCGTGCAAAGAAATAGTGACACTAGGTTAAGTTTTTACAAATTTTACAATAGTAAGACGTCAAAGGTGGTTGGGAGCATTAATTACAGAGGAGTTACTAACGAAGTTATTAAATTCAAATTCCATGGGTCTTCGACGTTAAACCGGTCAGGGGAAGGGTTTGACGTTGAATATGAGGTGTATTTGACGTCAACATGCTCAGGAAAAGCACTTAAAAGCCATAATTACTATGCAGTTACCCATGAAGTTTAACTATTGAGTTGACGTCGAATTCGACTGGGCTTCGAGGTGAATCTTTTTCAGTGGATAAGGGTAGTTAGTAGCCATAATTACTACTATTACCTATGAAGTTAAACTACTTCGTTCACGTCGAATTAGTGTGGTATTCGACGTTTATGTTTTGTCTATAAATACAACGCATGTAACCCAACTTCTTATAGAACTTTTTCCTTATTGAACATATTAGAATATATCTTTGTGTTTTCCTTTAAATTTTCCTTTCCTTAGATTTTAGAGTCTTTCTCTTCTTTAAATTGCAATTTTCTTACATAAAGTTCAAAGTGCGCATTCAGCTTCAATACATATGAAGGTGCAATTTGAAATTCAAGTGACCTAAATGTTTTTTAGAGGACAAAAATGTTATGAAACATGGTTCACAATATGTTTAACGCTGAAATAATTTGAAGTAAAAACAAAGCTCTAATATAGTGTCAATCTTCATCACATTTGTATGATTCATTTTTTAAATTGTCTTGGAGTTGTTTTCTACCGTTAAATTTCAGAGCTAACTGATTTCTTTGGGTGGAAACATCTTCAAGACAATTTATTTAATGAATCAATATACCATGTACACGTTGACCTTGTCTACAATACGACGTCGATATATTAGTGAAAAGGTGGACTTTGGTCTTTTAACATATGCAGTTACCAACGAGTGGTTGACGTTGTGATGGACGAGCGCCCGAGAAGAGGTCGATTGAAGTTGCGCGAACACGAACCGGACCTCCTCGAAGCTCTCTCCGACGAGTAAAGACGCAGCGGAATTGATAGGACACTCTAGATCGAGAGAGAAATCGGAAGAGAACGGAGTAAATCTGAGAATGAACACGAAGAACCCTAATCTGAACCGAAGGAACCCTAGAAAGGTGAAGAACATCAAAATGAACCGATTAATCGGTTCAAAACGAAGATTGAATGGTGGATAATGAAGATCAAATCGATTAAAGGTGTTTAAACGGTAGAAGAATGGTTTTAATCGGCTAAATCTAAAGGAAAGGGGAAAAGAAGGGTTTAGAGGTTTTGTGATGATGAACGCAGCAAGGAGAATATGTAGATCTGTGAAGAAGATAACCTGATTTGGAGTGTGGAGAAGCGAGAAGAGGCTTGAGCGAAATGAAGCCTCGAGAGAATGAAGACGTGGATGTTGATGATGCGGATTTGAGAGAAAGATGTGGCTGATGAAGTGTCGCCACGCATATGAAGGGAAATTAATGAAGGATAGCGCCGTGGAGAAAAGCAATTAATGGAAGCACGGTGGAATGAAAAATGAGAGTGAGAGAGGTGCTTGGAAGGTGGCTAGAGGGAGTCTTTGGACTCTCTAGCCTATGACTTTCAAGAGAGAATAATTTCTGATTTCAGAAAATTCAATTCTCATTAATCCCAAAAGTACCAATACAAGAGAGGAGCTGGGTATTTATAGTAACCCATGCTCCTTAAGAGCTAAACTATGAAAGGTAAAAATACAAAAAGAGGACTACGTCAAGCACGATTCCATCACGTTGAATTTATAAAGTGTTCGACGTTCAATTATTGAGGGATAGATGGGATCAGGTGGGAGTTATAATCAATATACTTACAACAAAGGGTTTCACGTCGAATTTAACAGGGCTTCGACGTCAACATGTTAGGGGAAATGGAACTTGAGAGGCTTAATAATGACTACTGCTGTTACCAAGGAAGGTTGACGTCGAATTTCATGGGGCTTCGACGTCAAAATGGTCAGGGGGTTGGAAGCCTTAATGTCTTATCTTTGTTCAAAATTGTTTCTCTTTTGAACATATTAGGATCCATTTGTACATTTTCTTAAATATTTGTTTTTTCCATTAGATTTCAAAGCATTTCTCTTCTCCAAAATGCAATTTGCCCTCTTTAATTTGAAAGTGCACATTCATCTTATGGGCTTATTTATATGAAGTTGATGAAATCTTACGGAAAGAAAAGTCTTCAAAAAACTCAAACCATGATTCACAATATGTTTAATGGTGAAACAATATTAAGAAATACATATACCATTGCATAGTTTAATCTAATACAATCCAAATATTTAACTTATTTGAATGATTCATTTTTTAAGTTTTGCTCTACTTGTTTTCTACGATCAGATTTCAGAGAAAGCTGATTCATTCTATGAAGAGCAACTTCAACAAACTTGAAAAACAAATCATCAAAATCAAAAAAAGGACGTCGGCCTTGGTAATGAGACGACGTTCAAATATAATATGACGTGGAAATATCATTAAATCCAACGTCAAATATATTATAACAAAACATAGGGGAGTTTAACCTCTTTATATCTTAGTTTTTGAATATGAACAATTAAATGATTATTAATGGTTTCTTTTTATCTTTTTCTTGTTTGTGCTAAATATGTAATTCCATTAATATTGAATGAATCAAGATTAACACAGATCAATAATCTCATTTCTGGTATAAATAATTGATTACATCTGTTATATAATCTGTTAGATTTTGCTAGATCACTTACAAAGCTAACAGGGGCAAATTGCCACTAGTGCATAAAAGGCCTTTAATGTCACCCTTTAGACGTCCGACCCTCAAATATCCAACGTAAAAAATGACCAGTGACATTTTTCGTAAATAAAACAACCATATAAACGTCTATTTTGAAGGGAACAAACTTCTAAAGCCATATAGACGTCTGATGTGGGGGAACAAACTTCTATATACTCATTTTTGAAATCTAAAAAGTCACTTTTTGACTTCATTTAGACGTCAAATCCCGCTAATCCGACTTCTAAAGCCATATAGATGTTTGATGTGGGGGAAACAAACTTCTATATACTCATTTTTGAAATCTAAAACGTCAAGACTCCATTTAGACGTCAGATCCTGCCAATCCGACTTCTAAAGCCATATAGACGTGTGATATGAGGGGAACATACTTCTATGTACTCATTTTTGAAATCTAAAAAGTCACTTTTTGACTCCACTTAGACGTTAGATCCCGCCAATCCGACTTCTAAAGCCATATAGACGTCTGATGTGGGGGAATAGACTTCTTTATACTCATTTTTGAAATCTAAAAAGTCACTTTACTCTTTGATGAATTATCTTTCATTTGAACCGATTAAAATGCATTTTTGTTGGGTTTTGGTGCAGTCTTGCTCGTGTCCTTGGCAGCGTTCTTGGGTGGCGATTTCTTGCATTTTGCACTCCTCTAAGTCCCTCCACTACGTTTTTAAAACCATCCATTACAAAAAAACGTACAATCCATTCTCTTCAACTAAAATATAAAGTTCTAAACTCGAATCACCATGAGCCAGGAGCAACCCGAGAGGCCTCAAGCGGAGAAAGATCCAATCAAATACGGCGACGCTTTAGACATATGATCTGTAGTGTCAAACGTCTATATAGACATTTGATCTGTAGTGTCAGACGTCTATATAGACGTCTTATCTGTAGTGTCAGAAAATCAGACGTCTATATAGAAGTCTGATCCATAGTGTCAAACGTCTATATAGACATCTGACAGTGCAAACCGACGTCCCATCAATGTCACCCGTAAAGACGTTAGGTCGGGATCAGACGTAAAAAGCCCAAAATAACAGAGGTCTAAAGCCTTTTTTGCACTAGTGTGCTCTGTTATAATCGATTATAAAGGGTAAATAACTGATATAAAGAGAGAAAAAAACATAATCTTTTATATAAGTGAAATAATTTGTTAAGGATGACAAATGGATAAATAATATGATTAAGTATTGAAATAATTGATTACATAAGTTTGATAATCGATTAAAACAAATAAATAACCTAAATTATTACATAAATAGCCTAATTTATTAATATTGTTAAATGAATCAATAAAAGGCTTAAGTGTTTAAATAATCAATTATACACATAGGATAATCTTTTAAAATAGAGAAAAAGCATAATTGATTATGCAATTAACATAATTGATTATATTGCAACACGATTTGAAAATCCTATAGATATGTAACTTGAAACCTGTTTCCATAACCTTACAATTTTCAAATACTAACATTTTCATTGAGCTTTGATTACATGTGGTTTCAAGAAACGTTCTTGTAGGATCTACGCCTCATTGGTTGATTACATCAAGATTCATTCAAGACTTTGTGCTAAAGTGGTTCTGATTCAATATGCATTTAAGGAGTGTGTGTTAAAGATCAGGTCTTCATAAACAATCTATGTATTGAGTACCTGTGCGGGTATGCCAAAGGTTAAGGGTTATGATTGCTCTTGGTTTGTAAGAGATTGTGGTTGTTCATCTCTTACGTTGCTATACTAATTTTGAGTGGTGAGAGGAGTGCATTGAGAGGGTTGTCTTTGTATTCTTGTATACTCAATCATATATAGTGGATTCACTTCAACTAAGATTGTTGAAAGAGGACTGGATGAAGGCTTGTGATAGCCGAACCAGTATAGATTGTTTGTGTTGATCTTTCTCTACTCTTTTTTCTATTTATTGATTCATTACTATTTTTTTATTGATTTCAAGAAAGTCAAGAACTCATAAATATTTCGAAAAGATCATTAAAAATAGATAATCCAATTCACCCTCCCTCTTGGCTTAAGATATAAGGCCTTTCTTTTCTTACAAATATTGATAGGGGGAGCTTAACCTCTTTATATCTTAGTTTTTTATGATGAACAATTAAATGATTATTAATGGTTTCTTGCACAATAAATGGCATAACAAATGTTTTATCTTTATCATGTTTGTGCTAGATATGTAATACCATTAATGTTGAATAAATCAAGCTGAAAACATATTAATAATCTCATTTCTGATAAATAATCGATTACATAATCTGTTAGATTTTTCCAAATCACTTAGAACGCTAACAAGGGCAAAATGCTTTGTTATAATCGATTATACAGGGTAAATAACCGATTAAAAAAAAGAAAAAACATAATTTATTATATAAGTGAAATAATCTGTTAAGGATGACAAATGGATAGCTAATATGATTAAGTATTGAAATAATTGATTACATAAGTTTGATAATCGATTAAAACAAATAAATAGCCTAAATTATTACATAAATAGCCTAATTTATTAAGATTGTTAAATGAATCAATAAAAGGCTTAAGTGTTTAAATAATCAATTAAACACATAGGATAATCTGTTAAAAAAAAAAGAAAAAACATAACTGATTATGCAATTAACATAATCAATTATACTGCGATAGGATTTGAAAATCCTATATATATATATATATATATATATGTGTGTGTGTGTGTGTGTGTGTGTGTGTGTGTGTGTGTGTGTGTGTGTGTGTGTGTGTGTGTGTGTGTGTGTGTGACTTGAAACCTGTTTCCACAACATTGCAATTTTCAAATAATAACATTCTCATTGAGCTTTGATTACAGGTGGTTTCAAGAAACGTTCTTATTGGATCTACACTTCATTGGTGGATTACATTAAGATTCATTACATTAAGATTCATTAAAGACTTTGTGCTAAAGTGGTTCTGATTGAATCTGCACTTAAGGATTTTGTGTTAAAGATCAGGTTCTTTATAAACAATTTGTGTATTGTGTACCTGTGCAAGATTTTCCAGAGGTTAAGGGTTTTGATTGCTCTTGGTTTGTAAGAGATTGAGGTTGTTCATCTCCAGTGTTGCTATACTGATTTTGAGTGGTGAGAGGAGTGCATTGAGAAGGTTTTCTCAGTATTCTTGTATACTTAACCAATTATAGTGGATTCCCTTCAATTAGGGTTGTTGAAGGAGAATTGTGTTAGCATAAAGATGAAGAGAAGAAGTTTCGATGATTTCCCAAAGTCAAGTATCAAGTGCTCTTATTGTAAGTAGATCCCCATGAAGACTTGTTTTTATTTTAAACTTTTGTAATTTAGTAGATTGATGTACATGGTGTGGTTTATTTTTTATTCTCTGTATTGTTTGTCTTAGGTAGCGTTTAAATTCGTTTTGAATCAGAAAACCTCATTTTATATTCAAGATAATCGATTGTTAGTTATTAATAATTGATTATGACTTGCCATAATCGATTATCAATAATCAATTATGACTTGCCATAATCAATTATCACGAGCAATTATAAGTATTTTTCAAGCAAGTTTTTGACCATTGTGCATTCATTGATGCATAATCAATTACCATAATTGGATAATCAATTATTACAAACTAAATGAGATCTATATAAATTTGATTCAGAAACACCAAATCATTTTCATCACAACATATCAATTCATAGTTCAGATTCAATCAATCAAATTCACATTCTCAACTAACTAAGTCATACTAGACATCAAATCCAATTTAACCCAAATCAAAATTTCACCACAATTTCATACCAATACACCACCAATTTTTAATAACTAATGTCTCATGCTAGTCTAAGAGCACAACAAAATATCTTTTAGTTCTAAGCACCTCTAACCATAAAGATGGTGATATATGCATAAAGAAGGCTAAGATAAGTGATTCAATGATACTCCAATAATCCTAGTTGAATAAATATGCATCTAGAGTTTCAAGACCAAACATACAATCTTGTAATCCCTACATGCAACCTTAAGCCTAAACAATTCTAAGAAAGAGAAAAAAAAAACTTATTATGTTCAACAAACTAATCGGATAGAAAGATAGACATTCCTATCAAGAGTTTTATGATGTACTCTAATCTTCCAACAAATTAAGAATAAAGTCAATGAAGTCAATGATACAGAGAGAAGGTAAAAGAAGGGTTTAGAAAGAATAGTAAAAAAATTCTGAATTTCATAAAATGAATGATGGAATCCTACTTGACGTAGTCCTCTTTTTGTAATTTTACTTTTTATAGTTTAGCTCTTAAGGAGCATGGGTTACTATAAATACCCAGCTCCTCTATTGTATTGTCACTTTTGAGATTAATGAGAATTGAATTTTCTGAAATTAGAAATTATTCTCTCTCTTGAAAGTCATAGGCTAGAGAGTCCAAAGACTCCCTCTAGCCACCTTCCAAGCACACTCTCATTCTTCCATTTCTCCAAAACTTCACGGTGCTACTCATTCCTTCACACCTCTCCTCCACTGCCACATCTGGCACGCGTCAGCTGCCAGTACGTCTCCACTCCAATCCACATCAGCGCACGCGTCCTCCTTTCTCTCGCGCATCAGACGCGCACATCCACATTTTCTTTCTCGTTCCTTCACTCTCGCACAGAACCGCACCACTTCTTCGCATCTCACTCGCTCTCGAGAGCTCTCTTCCTCGGCTCCAACCATTCTCCAACCACAGATCTGCCTTCCTCCTCTATTTTCACCGGTTGTAAGTTACTTTCCACCGATTATACCTCTTTTCCTCTGTTCATTTCCCTTTTCCACCAATTAAATCAGTCAAGATAGAGTTCTTCGTCCTCCTAGGGTTTCTCACCGAACAAACCATCTTCATCCTCCATACCTTCAACTTCCACCGATTAAACCCTAGATCCTAGGTATTCATGTGTTGCTCTCAGTTTTCTCTCTCGATCTAAAGTGTCCAATCAATTCCGCTGCGTCATCTCTCTGGAGGAAGCTTCGAGGAGGTCCGGTTCGTGTTCGCGCAGCTTCAATCGACCTCTCCTCGGGCATTCGTCCATCAAGTGGTATTCAGAGCAAGGTCGAACACGCTTCGAAGGTAAGTATCTCGGTTCGTCTCTGTTTCGAGTTGTCTTCTGTTCTTGAGTTGTTTCGCGTCTCGGTTTGGTTTTGATTCTTTGCGTTTTGTTTCGTTAATTTCTGCGTTGTTCATCATTTTTCCTTCACTGTCTTGCTTTGATTCAATCTCTTCATATTCGTTTAGGTTTCAATTTTGTGTTGAGTCTAATCTGTGCTTTGAGTCACTGTTTTTATCATTTTATTCGGTGAATCCAATTTGTTTGAGTCTTTTAATTTCTAAATCGAATTCTGTTTTGTCATAGTCATGTTAGTTGGTTTTTCTTGTTCATAACTTCAAGTTGTATTTCTTATTTGAGTTGTGTTTGTGGTGATCTGATTATATGTTCAATGTGCATACCGTATGAGCTATGACATTCAATACTGAGAGCTCGGATGCATGAAATGAGCAGCAGATCTGATTTGAATTTGCTGTTGTGAACTTCTTGTTTTAATAAGCTGTTGAATCTGAATATTGAAGCTATTCTGCACTTTTAAAATTGAGTTGGAATGCTGAGATGACTAGTAACAAAGTGCCAACCAGAAAAGCCGTGATATGCTCAGCATTAGCTTGGTTGTTAGTGTGAAAGTCACAGCAGAAATTACTTGCAAGCAGTAGGCCGAACTGCATATTTCCTTGCTTGAGTCATTTGCTTTATTTTTGTTCATTTCAGTAGTAGATCATTGCTGGAATTCGGTGTATTAATTCTAGAGTCATTTGTGTCTTGCATTTGGTGTTGTTTAAAATTCTGTAATTTTTTTTTGAGTTGAATCATTTGTTTCTATCATGACTTATATCTTGTGAAGTTGAATTGAAATAGAAGTCAAATTCTATGTTGTGAATTGTAGCAAAAGAAAGTGAAAGTATAAAAGCATGAGTTCTTGTGATTTGAAAAAGAAAAAGCAATTAGAAAAGAAGTATTGATTGAACCACATAAAGAGTCAAGTGGCAAGTGCAATTCACAACACAGTTTCACTCCTAATGTTTCTCTCCTTTTTCTGGTTCATCATATAATTGGATTGGAGTGAACATTTTAGAGCAATTGGCAATGCATTATTCTATTTCAGTTGCAAATCTGTGTGGTCATGTATGATTCAACTTGAAGTGATTTTTATTGTTTTTAAAATCTGTTCTAGTTCTATTCCTTAGGTTCTATTTGTTGTGCTTACTTTGATCAAAAGCTTTGTTTCTTGATTGTCATTGTTGAATGTCTTAGTTTTGTCTCAATGCATGTGCATTCTATTCTGCTGTTCCTAATTGAAGTTTTTGTTTGCTTTTGTAATCTGGTCTGGAGTTTATCTTGAGTCAGTTTCTCTGTTGTGCTGTCAATTCCTTTGCTTTAGTGGCTGTCCTGTTCTATTCTGGTTTCTAATTCCTGACCCTAGCCTTTGCCTGTTTGAGAAGTTGTTACACTCTGATTTCTGGAATTTGAAAGGAGGTTTGTGTGCTTGGTAGCATTTTAGGTGGTGGTGGTCTGGAATACTCTCCAGCTGTGTACTGCCAAGGGAGAATCTCCCTTCCAAACCTTTCCATTTTGAGTGCTTTAAGCTTTTAAAAAGAAGCCTGAGTGTTGTGAGTTTTGTAAGGCTGACTTGGCCTAATTCCTTGGCACTTTGAAATAGAGAATTCATTGTTAATCTAACTGTTTTGTGATTGTTCATTGTGCAGGAAAAGAAATTGGATCAATTAGATTGGATCAGTTGTGATTTGCTTAAACTGACATTGCATTCATTTTGGCTTATAAACTGTTTGCTGAAATCATTGAGATATTATATGTCTGAATGTGATTACTGATTTCATGGTTTGCTTACAATTGTTGAAATCTGTTGAGTTCTTATTAGTACCATCATTCTTTCTTTGTTGAGATCATTTTTCCAAATGCATATAGAAAATATTTTCTGGTATTAATCACATGCAGATTTCAGTTTTGTTCAGATTGATTGAATTACATCCATTGCATCTGGTTAATGTCCATTCCTATTTGTATTTGCTGGATTGGGGTTTGATTTTGTATGCAGAAATGAACCAGTGCAGGGTGTCCAATAGGAGTTGATATTAGTTTCGAATGAGCAACCAGAAGCAGAAGCAATTCACGTGGGAGTGTTGAACTGAAGGGAGTTTCTTTCACCTTAAATTGCTTTTGTTTTGGTTGAAATATTCTTGCTATAATGTTGAATCTGGTATGACAGTTTTTGTACACTAGGATTATCCCATCTGAATTCTGAATTGGAATTGTTCTGCATTGCATTGGATTAATCTGATTTTGATTAGACTGGAACTGATTTGTTGATAGTTTAGTTTGAGCAGGAAATTACTGAGAAAACAGCAACCTAAGCACTTCATGTGAAAGCTATCTGAACTAAAGGGAGTTATCTAGTTTAATTGCTTCTGAATGTTTAAAATGTTTTGGATTTAAATTGCTCATTGTGAATTACATCATCTTGCTGAATTGGGTGTGATTTTCTTGCAGTTTATTCCTAGAGAGCAAAAGACAATTTCTTTGTAACTGCATCAAGGGCACAAGACCGAGAAAAGGGAAGTGCTTACTGCCATACACATTACCTTGTGTAATCTGTTTTGGATAAGAAAATTTTGATTGCAGCTCTGTGCATTTACTTTGTAGGAAACTGATCAGGAAAGACCAAGAGATTTGATAGCCGAAGCACAAAGTGGAACAACAAAGTTGAGCATGAAGTGGACCAATACCAAGACCGTAGCAGCCTAGCATAGTTATTTTCTTTTGTAATTGTTTTCCTTTAATTTGTTTGTAATAGGCTTGTGTTAGCCTACTGTTAGTTTCATTTTTTGTTGTGTAAAAGGGCCTTTTATAAAGTCCAAGTTCTTTGGAAGAGTCCTTGGTGCTCTTTCAAACTCTTGGCAACTTTATTTGCTTTTATTTTTTTAGCATAGCTAGACAGGTGAATGTGTCTTGTTAGCCAAAGCTACAAGCTTCACCATAGGAGTAGAATTTAAATATTGATTTGCTTTATGTTTCACGTTTAGGGTGATTAGGCTAAAAGGGATTAAACTCTAAGCCTTTTCACACATTAGAGTCCGAGAGTCTAGTCTTTTAATTGTGCTTAATTGTTTGTGATTGTTTGAGTTGTGTACTTTGTTTCTAAAGGTGATTTTAGTTTAAGGGGTAATTAGTTAGTAGCCTAAGA
>NC_142174.1:3689328-3745149 GCF_029865625.1 Vigna umbellata | reverse complement strand
ATAGGCCTAAGTGAAACTTACCAGTTTTAGAAATCAGGTTTTTTTCGGTTCGAAGTGAAGCTTGAGACGCCGGAAGTTCTTCTATGGTTTCTGAAATGGATCGGAGAAGAGAAAGGGTGAGTTCCGGTAGAGAGAAGGGGAGTTTCTAGAGAGAAGGAGGAGGAAGATGGAAGATCAGATTTTTGGAAAGAGAGTGCATGCAGAGGGGAGTGGAGTGTTTTTCTGAAAATCCCAGTTTTGCTCCACAGTCGAGAACGAACGTCCCCTCTTCCGTTGACACCTGTTTTCCATTAACTGATTTCTGGTTCTCCTTCACTTGACATCTGGCGTTCGTTGCTGAAGTGTCGCACTCTCAGAGTGACACGCAACTGCATTGCGCTCCCCACTCCAGACTCCATGCAGCGTGAAACCTGGCGTCTGTTGGTGAAGTATCTCGCTCTGAGGTCGCCACGTACGTGGTTGAAGTGTCTCGTTCTCCAGCTGCCACGCGTACTCCAGCGTTCGTTATTTTCCAGGGTCTTACACTATTTCCATAAATAAAAGCATAATGGGATTATTACACTTATGAATGACCAAACTGTAGTCTAATTATTGAAATAAATAGTCTAAAATATTGTAAATCACTACAAAAAAGAAGGGCATTACCGAAGGCCAGAAGCCCTCGGAAAAAGCCCAAAACCGTCGGTAAAAGGTAATTACCGAAGGCTTATCGACGGCCAAAAAGCCCTCGGTAAATCCCTTGTCGCTAAAATTTACCGAGGGCTTTTGCCCTTCGGTAATTACCGAAGGGCAAAAGCCTTCGGTAAGCCTTCGGTAATTACCGAAGGGCAAAAGCCTTCGGTAAGCCTTCGGTGATTACCGAAGGGCAAAAGCCTTCGGTAAGCCTTCGGTACGTTCCTCCTTTTATTTCAAATCTTTGGTACTGTTTCAGCCATTACATACATATATACTGCACACTTATTAAGCACAAAACTGCATAGAAACAAAAATACCAGGAACAGGGGCAAGCATTAAAGAATGTACACTACCATATTCTTCCAGAACATGATGTCTAAATATACAAAAAGAAAGCAAAATGAAATTAACTTATTATTAGAGCTTTAAAATAGATACCAGCTTTTTTTTTTACATAACAAGCAAAAGCAGGTTCCAAGACATCTGCAACAATCAGTGAATACAACTAAGTACTGGTTCGAGGAAGTTGAAAATCTAGAGCAGCAATCTAACAATAGCAACAGTAATAGCAGTAACATCGTGCATAGCATTGTTCTGTTTGGTGAGTTTTCAATTCCCAGAGAAATCACTCTCACAAAAGGTAGCCTCATTAGCAGCATCATTGGCTCCATCTTCAGCAAACTTGGGGTCTCCTTTCTGCAGAGCCTCGGTGGCTTGTGGAACATCAACTATCAACATTGCTTTGTATTTACTGGCACAAGAACTCAAGGCTCTTCTTTGCTTAGGTCCTGCTCCCTTCCCCTGCAAGTCATGGAGGAATTGAAGCTCACGGTTTTAGAGCTTTCATGTTGAAGAATGAAGAATGAAGTGTGAATTTTATAATGAGGAGCTGGAATAAAGGTGGGAATAAAGGTGGGAATAAAGGTGTGAATTTTAGGGCCCATGAAGAAGCATTTTGGAAAAGCATTCAGAAAGATGGAATAAAGGTGGGAACCACCAAATTCTCTTGGCTGGAACGTGAATCTTGAAGCCATCAAAATGAAGAGCTGCACATAATTTAATTAAAGTGGCATCCAGCTCATACTCCACGGCTTGCATTCAACACTTGCAACTCATTTCAATTAACAAGTGAAGATATTTAGCTACAACAAGAGCTCACGAGGCACACCACGTTGAAGGGAGTGGAGCTGCACGGTGTAAGGAAAAGACATGGGAAAAGCACTCACGGTGCAGTAAAAGAAGCCACAACAACATGAAGAAGAAGCACACAACAGCTTGAAATTTCCAGTTAAGCATCCAACAATCTATTTATTCAAATATCCTCAACGACCAAGATCCAACAAATGTTGGCACCTCCAGAAACTCTAAGACGTCTTAATTCACATCAAACAACCCAATAATTCAGAAAAAACATCATCACATCTTAATCTACTTCAATCACAATCAACACAAATTAAGCATAGAAAGACCAACATTTAAATGTCCTTATCTATATTTCTCAAAGAATTTGATAACCTGAGTTTATTTATGCAAACTTTATAATTCTGCCATTATTATAGAAAGCAAACAAGAGATCAGCTAAGTGTTAATTAAGTACCTGTGGTGAAGATGGCAGAGTGGGCCATGCGGGGAAGGAGTGTCTTCGCAGTCAGATGCGGCAGAGGAAGACGGCGTGGTCGTGATGGTCGTGGTCTTGGGGAGGGTTCTTCCAGTTTCCCTTGCGGCGGAGCCAGGCTTCATCACGGTAGGCGTCCGGCGACCATGGACTGCAGGAGCGGCGGTGCGGCGGTGCGGACTGCAGGAGCGGTGGGCGCTGGAGCAAAATCCCAGGAGCGGCGGTGCGGACTGCAGGAGCGGTGGGCGCTGGAGAAAAATCCCAGGAGCGGCGGTGCGGACTGCAGGAGCGGTGGGCGCTCCCAAGAGCGACGGTGCGGACTGCGGTAGGCGTCCGGCGACCATGGACGTCCGGTTCCAGTGAATGGAAGAGGGAAATCCCAGGAAGGGCAGCGATGGCGCGGGGACGGGAGTGAAAATTTGGGAGAAGCTTTCCCAAAAAGCATTTAGGAAAACGGAGGAGGGAAATCCCAAATTCAGATTTTATTATGTGAATGCATATACCGACGGCCAAAAGCCTTCGGTATTGTCATTTTTACCGAGGGGTAAGAGACCTTCGGTAATAATCCTTCGGTAATAAATGAATTTGTAGTAGTGAATTAAATTTCCAAATGGATAATCCTACATAATATAGATTTGCCAAATGAGTATAAAATATTTTGGTATAAATGGTATTTAGTTATCTCCTGAATTCCTTGTGGAGATGCATGTAAAAAAATTGGCTTTAAGTACAAGGAATATGCGGAATAGAGTTCCAACAGTATGGTCAAGGAAAACTTCTATTGAAAGTTCCAATGGCAGTTCTCAATATAATATAATGGTAATAGTACAAAATCATTACAATGCTTTTAATAAACTTGTATTTATAAACATATCTGATTTTAGTTAGCTCCAATAAATTTGAAGGTCTTAAAAATTATCTACACATAATTTCACTAATCTTAATGAATTGTGTTTATATCTGGCTTCAAATATTTTCTATTCTAACTAGTTATTTATTTGCATGGGAGAGCAAGTCCATTCAAGCACCTCAGTTTCATTTTTTTTATATGTGTTCTACTTTTGATGATATTTTGATACTTATCTTATTTTTATTATGTTAAATAAATGTGTTAATCACTCTAATTTTACTTATTTTGTAGACTTTTATGAAATTCGAGAGTCAAAGTTAAATTATGAAGAAAATAGAGAAATTTTGAGCATTTCATAACAAATTGACTTCATTGCGACTGTAACTTGAGCAACACGAAGAAAATCCAACTTGGAGGAAAACCTAAATCCTTAACGTGAGGCTCACGCCATGAAGAATTCTTCACCTAGAAGTAATCTCAGGAAGCTCTAACCCAGAAATGCACAACTTAAGCCAATGAGGAAACCCACATTTGGAGAAAACCTCACAATTGGAGCCACAAAAGTCACTCTTGAAGCCACGTTGTTAGAGTCTATAAAAACAAGATTACACCTCTATTTTAAGAGATTTTTTAGAGAGCTCTTCATGGTACTTTCAGAGATTCTTTAGAGATTTAGAGAGATAATGTAGATAGTCTTCTCACACACTTGCTTTGTATTTTAAAGATCATCTTTAGAGGACTGGGAGATGAAGTTTCTTTCATGTATTAACTTATTTCCATTCATTATGAGGAGTTAAATATCCTTGGTATTAGAGTGAGATATAAACCACTTTGAACTCTTTTATATTCAATAATATCTTTATTTATGAATGTTTGCTTTTGATGATAAGTTTGTTTACTGATTTATGGTTGTTGGATGAACTGATCACTCATCTTATTTCACTTGGGATTAGTGGAAACTAGTTTCAAATTTTGGTCCAATCAATTCTCCTGTATGCTTTTAGATGTTAGGAATAAATCTAAGGTTATGGCTGGAAAGTGAAGGCTTGAAATATCACCCATCAATTACGAAGTTGTGTAGGACCGACATTTAGGTCAGCATGTATGCCCATTTTGAAAGTGTCAAAGGAAGGCCTATGTTCAATTTAGAGAACAAACATGAGTAGGCATAGAAGAAGCCCCTCTTAGACTTTTCACCTGCGGCAAACATAAAAGCAAAAAAGGGTATTGTAATACCTTTCTCAAGAAAATCAATGCCCTCAGTCAAGTAACAGAGTGAATCCCTTCAACGATACTTGGTTGCATACTCCAAAACAACCATCCACTCAGTTGTATCTAGGGAGGAATGGTAAATTCCAATTGTCCCCATCCCCGAAAACATCAATGTTGCATTGTCCCAAGGAGTATCCCTCTTTAGGTGAATGGTTTGGGCGCCCAAGCGTCCGTTGCGACACCACCTCACTCTCTCTCGTATTGGAGTTTGACGAACGATTGCTTCTTGGAGTAGAAGACCATTCCTAGTCAGAGCATGAACCCAAAACCGACTAAGACATCATTTACATACCCTTTGGCTTCCTTATCCAAAAGCCCCTCAAACGATGAAGAATCGATTATATTGGTCACTATTATCTTATTAAGAACTGTGTAGCACGAAGAAGCTCTGAAGAAAATGTGGAGTGTGAAATGAAGGGAGAATTGTGACCATTTATAAGGAGGACACATGTCAACAATCACAAAAGCCATAACCATTGGGTTTACTTTGTTCTAACGATTCAAAATTAGCAACATTGTACATCAATCTAGCAATTTTTGAAGCAACATATCCTATTAAAAAATAAGTTAGCAATTCTAGTGAATGGATTGAAGCGACCTGTAACATCCCAATTTATAGTAATCACCATATAATAGAATTAATTACATTTAACAGTAAAACAATGCAGTCTTTACACTAAAATTAGAGTTCATAAACCAAAAGGCTTTAATTACATAAATTCATACATTAATTCAGAACTAATGGAAGTTCGGGACGAACGGTTTTACAAGACAAATAACGGAACGTTCAAAAACTACAAAGATAACATCTAAACTAAATGAACGCTCTAGGGCTCGACTTTGACTTCCACGTCTACCAGGTTTTCTTCTTCGATAATGTCTTCTAGCAATGCCTCTCCTTCTGCTCACATCCACACGGATGATCATTGCAATGACAGGACAGACGTACAAGTACGAGACAACACAAGGAAAAACGAAGGGTAAGCTTATGTAATTTAATTCATACATCAACATTTTAAATCGAACATTTCAAACACACAAGAATATTTCAACATATATAATCATCCAAAAACTATCACTAGACGTACCGTCCGGACTGTATGAATCTGTGTAGCTATAGGCGTTCTTGCACCCGAGTGATGTAGTAACTGGGATACACTCAACAGCTGCCACTCGAGGTTAGCCCTATCCAAAGTACCCCTAAGGACTAGGACCTCCTACCGTTCCCACACATGACCTACCCCCCTCTACGTGAGGACGAGTACTCACGGAACATCAGGATGAACTGCCAGCATTAGCATAACCACAGTCATACTTTACGAAATCCAATATTCAACATATGAGACGTTCCTCCCTGGAACGCTCGTTCAAATTCCATAATCGTAAAATCATCCCATATATTGTTCACCCTTTAAAACCTTGTACATTATTATCATTTGCATCTTTAGTTCCAAAGACATAAAATAACGAGCGTTCAACCCTCTGAAGAGCGAGGATGAACGATAAGAATGACACCAATGATTTTCCCGTTCAGAACAGAATAAGATTAGGATAATTACTTGTAGAATTTATGAAAATGGACTGACTGAACTAAGAAATCTGTGACGGACGTTACTTTCTACGCAGGTCAGTTAAATGAACTAATTCGTTTGGGTTTTCTCTGGTACTTAAAGAAAATTTCATTATGGAGACCTTAGTCCGGATCCAATGTAAGGAGAAGGGCCAAGAATATTAAGAACTATCTTTGGAGTAATTCACATACGAAAATCCAATGCCAGTAAATGACCGAACTCGAGAAAAGAAATATTATTATAGTTGAACGAACGTTATTTTATCAAGGTTAATTATACAATAATACGAGCATTTGGTATAAGACCGAGCACTACTTAGGACGGACGCTAGGTATAGGACCGAGCGCTATTTATTACGAACGCTAGGTGTAAGATCGAGCGTTACTTATTACGAACGCTAGGTATAAGACCGAGCGCTACTTATTCTAAAGTACGGGGTATAAAGATATTATTATTTTATTTCAGATACTCGGATACCACTAGTCTGAGCCGAACGCTCAAACATAGCATTTCACAGGAGGACGCTCGTTCTCGACCAGAGTTCTTTCCGAATGAAAGAATTTCATTTTAAACCGTTTACTAGAAAACCGAACGGTAGAGGACCGTTCGATGACGAGCGTACATTATCATAGTAAGAATATCATATTCAGATTTTTCATCTATTTTGCAACTCACATTTTATCATATCAATTCATATCTTATAACTTCATATCAGATATTAATTTACACACTTTACAGAATTTCACATTAACAACTCATACTTCAAAATGATAACTCATATTCACATTTATACCTCTCAGGCATCACCATACATGTCAATCAGCATGCATCATATTCATTTAATCAGCTTAGACGAACGTTCAAACAAAACACAACATACGAATTAAATCAAATAAGCTTCCCTTACCCGGATTCGTGACTGAAACGTTCTATATACAAGGTTTTGGTTCGTCTGCTTACAGCTTTCTATCCACACGATCACTTAACAATTCCAACTTAATCTAAACACATGAAAATCGAAATACTTAGACTATACCCTTGCATGCAGCCAAAACTTGGTTTTGCATGAAACCTAAGAACGAACAGCTAAGGGAAGAAACTTACCAGCTTCTGATTCTGAAACTGTTCGGTCCAAATTGAAGCTCACGACTCAGGGAACGATCCTACGGTTTCTGAATGTTGATCGGAGAAAAGAGTAGTGAGTTACAGTAGAGAGAAGATGGAAGCTTTCTAGAGAGAAGGATGAAAAAATGAAAAGTCAGGTTTAAGGAGGAAGAAGGGTGCATGCAGAGAGTGGGAAGAAGTGTTTCAGAAAAATCATTTTTCTTTCCCAGGCAAAACAAACGCGCACTCTCATACGGACACCTGTCTTCCACTACTGATTTTCGAACGTTCAATTTTTGACACCTGACGTCAGTGTGCAGAGTTTGGGAGTGCGTTTTAAATGGTCTGAGCAGGGTTTTAGTGCATTAATTTTGATTTGACAAGTAGGTTATGGTGTTCATTTTCCAAGGTCTTACACGACCCAATGTTTGCAAGCGTCGTAACAGTTCAAAGAAAAACCCCTTCTTGGTTGGGACGAGAGACTAGACTACCGATATTGCACATGCTAAGATAACCATACAGGTTGGTGTTTTGAGCTTCATATCGGTTGGTTCTAAGTGATGATTGATAGATTGCAAAGAAAGAAAAATTTGGTAATATATTATGGGATTATTATGCTAAACAAGATTAAAACGTAATTGGGTCAAGATTATGCTAAACAAGATTATGCTAAACAAGATTAAAAGAAAAATTTGGTAATATATTATGGGATTATTATGCTAAACAAGATTAAAAGAAAGAAAAATTTGGTTCTAAGTGGTTCTAAGTGATGATTGATAGATCTATTTCTTTGATTGTTGAAATTTACTGTGTTTGATGCAAATCTGGGAAGAAGGGGATGAAAAATGAGGTTTCTGGGTTTCTGGAAAATCTGGTGCGATTCTGCAGAATTCTGCAGAATGCACGTTCGTTCGCACAGTGCTCGACCAATTAGTGGTCGGCCAAAATATCAAGAACGTTCGGTCAATCTCGAATGTTCGGTCCTAAAAATTGGTAGTTTCAATTGAACGTTAGGTTTTGTGTTCGGCGAGCGTTAGCGCTCGTCCTTCATTGTGAGTGTATCGTTCGGTCGTTAGTTGTTACCGTTTGGTTAAGCCTTGATATTAGTACCATTCGGTTAAGAATTGGATTTAATATCGTTCGGTCAGGCTTTGATTTAATACTGTTCGATTAAGTGTTGATTCGGTCAGGAATTCTAGACGATCGTCCACTTCTTTAGGTGTTCGACATAGTACTCTAGGTGTTCGATCAATACTCAAAACGTTCGTTCTAATGATGTTTAGTTTAAAAGTGTTTGATCTTGAGTGATCGGTTTTCGTGTACTACCGATTGTAAGCGTTCGTCTTTAAGGTAGTATTATTAGGTGTCAATCTCGAGCGTTCGGTTTTGGTGTAATGCAGATTATGAGCGTTCGTCTTAATTTAGTATCCTCGAATAGTGATCCTGGGCGTTCGGCATACCTTGAGTGTTCGGTCTTAAATTGATATTTTTAGGTTTCAATCTGTAGCGTTCGGTTTTGGGATAATAGTGATTATATACGTTCGTTCTAATTTGATATTCTCAGGAAGTGATCTTGAGCGTTCAGTATTGATGAATTGTGATTATAGTCGTTCGTCCTTAATTTGGACTCTTTGGTTGAATCAGAAGCGTTCGGTCTTGAGTATTAGTGATTGTGAGCGTTCGGTTTTAATTTGGGATTCTTATGTATGAATCTTAGTCGTTCGGTCTTGGTGTATTAGTGCTTGTGAGTGTTCGATCTTAATTTGGGATTCTTAGGTTTGAATCTTAGTCGTTCGGTCGTGGTGTATTAGTGCTTGTGAGCGTTCGATCTTAATTTGGGATTCTTAGATTTGAATCTTAGTCGTTCGGTCTTGGTGTATTAGTGCTTGTGAGCGTTCGATCTTAATTTGGGATTCTTAGGTTCGAATATTAGTCGTTCGGTCTTGGTGTATTAGTGCTTGTGAGCGTTCGGTCTTAATTTGGGATTCGTAGGTTTGAATATTAGTCGTTCAGTCTTGGTGTATGAGTGCTTGTGAGCGTTCGATCTTATATTGGGATTCTTAGGTTTGAATCTAAGTCGTTCGGTCTAGGTGTATTAGTGCTTGTGAGCGTTCGATCTTAATTTGGGATTCTTAGGTTTGAATCTTAGTCGTTTGGTCTTGGTGTATTAGTGCTTGTGAGCGTTCGGACTTAATTTGGATCTTTAGGTTTGAATCTCATACGTTCGGCCTTAGTGTATTAATGATTATAAGCATTCGTTCTGAAGTGGTATTCTTTGGTAGCAATCCAGAACGTTCGGTATTAAGTTTGAGCGTTCGGTATTATTATGTGATTAGTAATATACAGCGTTCGACTTGGAACAGGTATTCTGAGGTTTAGATTGTAAGCGTTCGGTCTTGAGAAGGATTATTCTGTTAGTGTTTGTTCATGGAGAACGTTTGTCATTAGTAGTGCTCGTCAAAAGGTAGCGTTCAATCTTAATGAGATTTGATCCGGTAGTGTTCGTTGTCTTAGCGTTAAGTCTAAGTGCTTGATCTTGGCGTTCGTAATTTTGGTATTCGACCTAATGGTATCCGGTCAAATAGCGTTTGGTGTTTAGTGTCGAGCCTAAGAGATCAATCTTAACGTTCGGCTAAATAGTGTTCGGTATAATATGGAGGTTGGTGTTTTAGCGTTTGACCCAGTGGTGGTTAATCTCATACTGTTCGGCCAAATTGTGTTGAATCCAATATGATGTTCGGTTTTAGCGTTCGGCCGAATAGTGTTAATCCAGTGAGGTGTTCGGTTTTAGCGTTCGGCCGAGTGGTGTTCAAGGTGCTCGGTTATATGCTCGGTTATAGCGTTCGGCCGAATGTTGTTCAATCTAATATGGTGCTCGGTTTTAGCGTTCGGCCGGATTGGGTTGAATCTCATAAGCGTTCGTCCAATTAGCATAGTAGCGTTCGGCATATAACGTTCGGCGAATAGTGTTCATCCAAATAGTGTTCTGCAAAAGGTGATGGGTTTTAAGTTCACTTGCTCTTGTTTTGGGTTGAATTGAGTGTGCACAATGTTTGGAATATATATACTGTGATTTGATTTATTTGAAAAGTATGTGAATGTATGAGATATGTTGGATTTACTGCGATAATATGGTGGTATCTGGTTATTCATGACTTGGGTAAAGTTTCAAAGTAACAATATGATTCATGGACGTAATTCCATGATCCTCAAGGAGAGGATACATGGTGGTGATTTGGGGTGTATGGAATGATTGCATGGTAGCTCAGTCTTGGAGGTTTTCCTGACGCTCCAATGGTCTTTCATTCTCAAGTAGAGAGGATTGATCCATGTGGTGAGGAGTAGCAGGAGGTCCTAGTCTTGGTGGCTTCCAGGATGCTCCAAGGCGCGGAACAGACTAACCTCGTGAGGGTGGTAGGGTGGAACCCATTGGCAATGGCTTTGCAAAGCAGTAGAGGCCACCACGAGTGCATAACTCGCCATAGTTCGGTAATCATTCTGGTCCGGACGAGTCAGTCTATAAAGCAACAAGTCGGGGTATAAAGTAACAGGTCTTGTGATGTAAGTTTACCATGTTTGGATGACTTTTGCATGTCATGTGAGTGTGGGAATTGTGGTATAATGAGTATGCTTTAATTGTTCTTTTATATGAATCTAAGTATGATAACATGAATTAACTATGCTATATGTATAACATGCTTTTTATATCTAGCTTACCCTTGCATTGTTTGTGTTGTGTGCTGTTTGGGTATGTTTCTTTGGCGATGATCATCCACTTGGATGGGAGCAGATGTTGTCGAGGAGATTCCCTTGGAGCAGGAGTCAGAAGATACCAGGGTTGCAGTTTAGTTTGTAGGAATTTTCCTATTTGAACACTTGTAGTGTTCAATCCTTTAACCTGTTTAAGTTTAAAATCTTGTCTCTTTTATTTGGATGACTGTAATTCCACATTTAATTACACGTCATACTCTGACTGTTCTCTTTATTTGTATGTTGACGTCTATATTATATAATATTAGTTATTATATAATCGGGATGTTACATTTTACATTGTTAGAGTACCTAGCTTCTACGCTTCCCAATTCTTAAAAATTTATACTTTTTATATGTTGTTAATATATTTTTTTATGTGTTTGATATATTTGTTTTGTATTTGGATATTTTTGGTTATTTAGTTTGTCTAAGTTCATAATGTAGGCAAAAACAAAAACAAAAAAAAATTAAAAAACAATTCTAAAATAGTTGCCCAAGGAATCAAAGTATGTAATTGAATAGACTTTAGTTGTTTTCAAAACTGAAGTCTATTCTCCACTTCAAGTTAATTTTTTACTTTTTAATTGTTTCTGGTTTTGGTTGTGAAGACAACTGAAATAAAAATCTTCCTTTTTTACTTTATCTGGATATATTTTTTGGCTAAAAACCAAAATATAATGTAAAAAAATCAGTATCAAAACTTTTGATTGTACTACTAATACAAGGAAAATGAAGCGGTATATCTTTATTCCTAAGAACAATTTTTCAATAATTTTTATAATTAAAATAATATTATGTGTAACATCCCAATTATATCGGAATTATATAACATAAGACGTCATCAAGTATAATACGATAAAGCAGTGAGGACAGTGAGGACAAGTGATTAGGGCAATAGGATTACATTTATCCTTCCAAAAGAGCTAGGAAATTAAAACTTGAATTACAAAAGAGTAGAGTATTTCAAAAGAATAGAAGTAGGTAAATCTATAAGCTCCTAGGCTACTCAACAACATTGGCACCCTCCAGCTCCTACTCCACAGATGCCTCTTCTCCCTCTGCTCACATCCAAGTTGATGATCATCGCAAAAGAAAACACAGACAAAAAAGGCAGAAACACAAACAAGCAAGGGTGAGCTAGTTATATAAAAATCATACAAGCCATATCAATTTAACATTTATATAAGCATGTAACAATCAAGTATTTCAAGCATGCAAGGATCATAACACAATACAAACTAGGACCGAATGCATTATCCTGATACCAATGACCGACCACGTGATTTGACCATCCGGACTAGTATGAAATGTCAAGTTCCAAGGGTTTGTGCACCCGGGTGATGTAGTAACTGGAAAACCATCAGCTGCCACCCAAGGTTAGTCCGTTATAACTCACCCAAGAACCTATGGGCTAGGACCTCCTGCTATTCTCACCACATGACTCATCACTCTCTACTTGAGCATGGATGATCATTAGAATGTCAGGATAAACCCCATAAGGACACTCCGCCCATTCATACGGTCAATCACAACAACCACAGGGCACCACCATGTATCCTCTCCTTGAGGACCATGGAATTACGTTCATGAACCGTACTGACACTTTGAAACTTAACCCATACATGAATATCCAGATACCATCAATTCTCACAGTGAATCCATACATATCCCACATAAATCACATAATCAGGTCATTTTATACATGCCAAACACTTCACAAACTAGAATCAATCAAGAGGGAGTAAAAGGAAAGGTTGGTACCAGAAGAATTCACACAGCGCATCCTGCTCGCAAGGCGAGACAGGAGACTCTCGCACAGCGCACACCTCAACTCGCATAGCGAATTAAGTCACAACACATATCAGACTTCAACCTCTCACATAGCGCACCCATGTTGCTATGCGGGAACCCAAACGGAGACCACCCTCCCCAAAGTTCTCGCTATGCGTCTCACTCGCCCTTTGATTTAAATGGGCAGTGATCCCAAACCACCACCAGTTGCATAGCGACAAGATTCGCCATGACGAGTCCATAAACAGTGAGCAACACCCACTGATAATTCGCACGGCGCACCAACTCACACAGCAAATTACCTAGACAGTGAGCACCCTCTACTATTCGTCTAAACGCTTAGGGTTTTCTTGTTCCTCGCTCGTACTATTCGTCTTCTTCAAAAATGGCGTTTGGTAGTACTGTTTCCTTCTCTGGAAGTCCATGAATTACCTCCGATAAGCTAAATGGAAAACATTATCTACCATGGTCTGCTGCCGTTGAAATGTGGTTCCTTGGCCAAGGGCATTATGACCACCTTGAGCAAGATGGAAGCCATGTGCCTACTGAAAAAGTTGATCAGTGGAAACAAGCAGATTTCCAATTGTGTGCCCTGTTATGGCAATCAGTGGAACCCAAACTTCTTGTATCTTTGAGGGCTTTCAAAACTTGTCACTCCTTTTGGAAGAAAGCCCAAAGCATTTATGCCAACGATATTCAACGTCTCTATGACACTACGAACAAGCTTGCATCTCTTAAAATGGCAGACCATGATATGGTATCCTTCATGGATGAAGCCCAATCTACTGTCGAAGAACTCAGGATTTTTTTTGAAGTGGACCCATTAGAGGATATAAAAAAGAAACTAAACAAATTTTATATGGTATTGATCCTCCGTGCCCTACATCCTAATTTTGATCATCTCAGAGATCAACTTCTAACTAGTCATGAGGTCCCCTCCATGGAAACATTGACCACTCGCCTTCTGCGTGTCTCGGTACCTCAAACTCAAGAAGCGCATGAACTAGTGGAACCATCTGTCATGGTTGTCACACGAGGAAGAGGAGGACGTGGCACTAGAGGAGGAGGACGAGGAGGTCGGGGATGTCCTCAATGCACATACTGTAAAAGGATGGGTCACACTCAAGATAATTTCTACTCCTTACAAGGTTTCCCTTCCAAAACCGCCAATATTTCAAAGACAGAAACTTCCACTTTGAAGACTGAAACGTCCACTTCTATGTTTTCTGAGGATGAATATCAAGAGTATTTAAGCTTAAAGTCTAACAGATTAGCACAAGCATCTCAATCTCCCAATACATCAATAGCCTGCGATTCTCAAATACTTCTTAGGCATTGAAGTAGCGCAATCAAAAGATGGAGTTGTAATCTCCCAAAGGAAGTATGTTCTTGATATATTACAACAAACAGGCATGATTGATTGTAGACCGGTAGACAGTCCCATGGACCCAAACCAGAAATTAAGGACAAAAGAAGGTGAATTATTCTTCAATCTAGAGAGGTATAGGAGGCTGGTTGGAAAATTGATTTATCTCACTATTACAAGGCCAGATCTATCCTTTGCAGTTGGAGTGGTTAGTAAGTTCATGCAGGCTCCATGTGTTCACCATTGGAATGCTCTCATTCGCATTCTAAGGTATGTAAAGAAGGCTTTTGGACAAGGATTGTTATATGAAGATAAAGGAAGCATTCAGGTCTCTGGGTATTGTGATGTAGATTGGGCAGATTCACCTATTGATAGACGGTCTACTACAGGATATTGTGTTCTTTTGGGAGGAAACATTATTTCATGGAAAAGTAAGAAATAAAATATAGTAGCTCGATCAACCGCTGAAGCCGAGTATAGGACAATTACATCACTAACATGTGAACTTATATGGGTGAAACAATTCCTTCAAGAGGTTAAATTTTGTGACATCCATACGATGAAGATGTATTGTGACAATCAAGCTGCTCTCCACATTGCATCAAATCGAGTTTTTGACGAGAGGACTACACGTATAGAAATTGATTATCCTTTTGTTCGTGAAAAGTTGTTGACTAAAGAAATATGCACTGAGTTTATTGGGTCAAACGATCAACTCACAGATGTATTGACCAAGTCATTAAGGGGTCCTCGAATTGAGTTTATTTGTTCCAAGTTTGGTACATACAATTTGTATGCTCTAGCTTGAGGAGGAGTGTTACTATATTTATCCTATTTTATCATGATTATATTGTGTCAAGAGTTACCCTATTTATCATGATTATATTGTGTCTAGAATTATCCTATTTATCATAATTATTGTGTCTAGGGTTACCCTATTTATCATGTAAGAGGGATGAATTAAGCCCTCTAGAATTATTTTACAGTTTAATTCTCAAGTGATATATTCCTCTGATTTAAATATACGTCATAAGTTCTATTATTTTTAAGTATAAAATCATTATTGTAAATTTTTAAATATAAAGATATAAAATAATTCATTTTGAATTATGTTTTGTTATTTATTTTATATTTTATATGTGATGCATCTTCTTCAAATTCTTTAATAAATAAAACGATTTATTGCCTTGATGAACCTTTTTACAATCATTATTCATTTAATCAATTTATCTGATATTTTATTTCATAATTGATTAAATTGATGATTTTTAGAAACCCTAAACTTATCTCATCTTTTCTTGATATTTAATGGGTTATTTCTAAACCCAATGAAATTGGATTCCCCAATTTTATCAATAAAAGTTATTATATATATATATATATATATATATATATATATATATATATATATATATATATATTTTGATGATAATTGTCAACATCCAATTTCGTCCGGGTAAGTAAGTATTTAAAAATAATAAAAAAAGTAAGATAAATAATAATTAATGGTGGAAAAAAAGGGGGTAAAATAATGACTTTAATACAATATTTTTGAAACGTTAGTTTAGTATGGTAATAATTTGAATTAATATTATGCCAATAATTATAAACAATAATTAAAATAGTATATTAATATAATTTGTTGCATCAGTTGCTTTTAAGAGGAAAATATGATTTTCTGACAATAATGATAATCAATGTTTTGAATATTATTTAATTTGTTTTCTCGCAACCATGCAATTCTTTCCCTATTTTGTTTTATTGTCAATTAATTTACAATTAAGGCAAGATTTCCATAATATTGCAATGTGTGTATATAAATACGCACTCTGCCATAGAGAAAAAAGGCAGATTTGTACAAGTAGATACACTTTTTGATACACTTTTTGTGAGCAGACATAAGTCCATATCTCGAGCTACACAAGGAATTTGGACGAGATTTTTTGCAGGGATCCTTAGAAAAATGGTATCTCCTTTTGAAAAAATAGAGAGATAGCAAGAGTACTGAAGAATATATAGAAAAGTAAGTTCTAAGGTTTGAGGAACTCTGCCAAAAGAGATCATCAAAGAAGAAAGAAAGCTAAAAAGGTATGTCACCTCTACACCATTCTTTTTCTCTTTTTTATTGTACTCTCTGAAGTTTTCTTAAAGATATTTTTTTTTCTTTCCACACACAAATAATGTTTTTTTAATCATAATTTCTTTTTATAAGTATGTGTCGGCCTATGGCCGGTTTCCTTCTTTTTCCCACTGTACCATAGGATACCCAACGGTCAACCAGTAACAACCACTGAAGGTTACTGTAATGACGTTCGACCACACAGCTTGGTCGATCACTTGATAACCAACCGTAATAGCTTACGACCACGTGACGCTCTCGACCATTTGAGGCTCGACAGCCGCATAAGCGATGTCGCGACATGAGACATACGTCCGACACGTCATCCACCTAGGTCGACACGAATGATGATCGACATACAGAGGCTCGACAGACAACCGCATAAGCGATGTCGCGACATGAGACATACGTCCGACACGTCATCCACTTAGGTCGACACGAATGATGATCGACATACAGAATGTGACACCGTGATCTAGCAGTTAAGCAGTTACACACCTTGACTGAATAACGCCGCGAATCACGACCATATATCGTGGAAATAATTGACTCAGTGTCAGCGCACAATTCGACGGTTACAACTTCCACTTCAGTAACTGACCGGATTTTCAGGTAAACGGTTTATTATGTTAATTTAAATATACGAAGCACACCAGAAAAAAGGTACGTTTTTCCCCTAAGAGAAAATTGATTGAGATTTCTCATATTTCGAACAACACCCCTGTTGACTTGAGCGTCGGAGTGCCTTTGCAGGTACCCAGCCCACTTTGCTTACGAAGATCGAGAAGAGAAAGAGAAATATAACACAGTGAAGCCAGCACCAGAGAAAGGGAGCAAGGTTGTTAGGTTCGTATCTTGGTCTCTACATCCCTACTGAAACATTTTGGCGCCCACCGTGGGGCCCGAGATTACTATCCCAACAACGACCACCGGAACAATGGAAAATTCCGATACGCACGATTTGATCAGGCAATTGCAAGCGCAACTTGAGGCACAGGCACAAACCATGCAGGAGATTCAGCGTAAACACGCAGAGGAGATGGCGGCACTGCGAGCACAGATCCCAACGCCAGAGTTATCTGCTTCCAACAGACAGGAAGATAACGAGGCCAGCCATCATGGGGAAGCCTCCCAACGGGCCGGTGGAGGAAGGAGGGGGCCTACTCCTATGCGCCTCACTAACCTGCTTCCATTCACAGAAGCCATCATGCAAGCAAACATGCCGGACAAGCCTCCTCCAACTCTGGAACGCTACAATGGCTCTGAAGATCCTGATGACCATCTACGCAATTTTATAGATGCCATGGCATTCTATACCGATAGCGATCCGGTGATATGCAGAGCTTTCTCCTTATCCCTCAAGGGGGAAGCTCTGGAATGGTTCCATAAACTTCCCCGATATTCCATAGATTGCTTCGCAACCGTCGAATCTTTATTCCGGAAACAGTACGCGGCAAATAAAAAACCGGCGATGACTGCTACTGAGCTTGTCCATACCAGACAGGAAAAGGATGAGACCTTGAAAGCTTTCATGCAGCGGTACATCGAGACAGCCCGGCGAGTGCCGGACATAACTCCTACTTTCATCATCAGCAATCTGTCGTCCTGCTTAAAGCCGGGGCAATTTTCGGAACAATTATATGCTGACCCTCCAGCATCCATGGAAGAATTACAATCTACTGTGGCAAAATTCATCCGCATTGAAGACCACCGTAACGCCAGAAAGAAGCACCACCAAGATGCCCCCAATCAGGAGACAAGAAAACCAGCGAAACGACCCCCCAACGACTACAGGCCAGACCGAGTACCTCGGAAGGAGTCGGGGTGGACATCTAAATACGATCGTTACACGGCCCTCAACGCACCAAGGACGAGGGTACTGGAAGAGGCCTTACACGCCGAACTTCTCACCGTGCGGCGAAAAGTCACTCCCAAGAATGCGGATAACAGCAAAACCTGCCGGTTCCACATGAACCATGGGCACGACACGGAAGAGTGCAACATGGTAAAAGACGAGTTAGAACGACTCATTCGGGCAGGTTATCTCCAGAACTATGTCAAGGAGAGAGTTTCCACTAGAGCAACAACTCCTCGCCGAAGAGACCCTCCTAGGCGAAGTCCCCAACGATCACCCCCCAGGGATGATCGACACCGCAGGCGGTCGCGCAGTCCGCCTCGACGCATAGAGAGAGAACGCTCAGTCCGAGGCCGCATCGACACCATATCTGGTGGTTTCGCTGGGGAGGCGTGTCGGCTTCGGCGAGGAAGCGACATTTGAGACAATTGAAGTCGGTCCATATGGTCGAGCGGCAGGCTCGGTCGATCCCCGACATTACGTTCACAACGCTGACTTCCATGCACCCGACCCCGACCATGACGATCCTATGGTCATCACGGCTAACATAGCTCGTTATGATGTCAGCAAAGTCCTCGTCGATCAAGGAAGTTCAGTCAATATCTTGTACTGGTCCACCTTTCAGAAAATGGACCTATCCGAGGATCTCATCGCCCCGTTTAACGAGCAGATTGTCGGATTCTCAGGGGAAAGAGTAGACACCAGGGGATACCTTGACCTACGGACTCGGCTCGGAACAAGTCGAGAAGCTCCTGAGCTTCGGGTCCGATTTCTTTTGGTCGAGGCAAACACGTCGTACAATGCTCTGCTAGGACGACCTTGCCTGAATGCGTTCGGGGCAATAGTATCTACTCCCCACCTCGCCATGAAGTTCCCGACAGATCATGGTACTATTTGTACCGTCAGAGCCGATCAGCAAACAGCCCGACAATGTTATGTCGCCGGGCTAAAAGTCACCCCTTTTGTTCCATCCAAAAGGGCAAGAGGAGTCGAGGCAGCAGCAGTTGACTTAGACCCCCGGACCAATGTAGACGAACGTCTTCATCCGCAAGGCGAAGTCAAACTCCTATCCCTGACGAATGACGCGTCTAAAACCACCAGCATTGGCGGAGACCTTCCCTTGGGCGAGGAACACGCCCTAGGTCATACTGCGAACCAATGCAGACTTATTCGCATGGACAGCCGCTGACATGCCAGGAATCCATCCAGGGGTTATGGCTCACAGGTTGTCAATCTTCCGGGAGGCACGACCAGTCGCCCAGAAGAAGCGAAGGTTCGGAGAGGAAAAGCGTCAAGCCATCCAGGTTGAAGTCGACAAGTTGATGAACGCCCGATTCATCAGGGAGTTAACGTACACTACGTGGCTGTCAAACGTAGTTATGGTCAAGAAGTCGAACGGTCAATGGCGGATGTGTGTCGATTTCACTGACCTCAACAAGGCATGCCCTAAAGACTCGTATCCCCTGCCCAGCATCGATCGCCTCGTAGATGGAGCTTCGGGTCATGTCGTATTAAGTTTTCTAGACGCTTACTCGGGGTACAACCAGATTCCAATGTATCACCCCGATCAAAGCAAAACAGCCTTCATCACCGAACGCGCCAATTACTGCTACGAAGTAATGCCGTTTGGATTGAAAAATGCCGGGGCCACTTATCAACGCCTCATGGATAAAGTCTTCCATCATCAGATAGGACGTTGTATGGACGTGTATGTTGACGACATGGTCATTCGCAGCAATTCTGTGGAACAGCACCTGCAGGATTTGAAGGAGGTCTTCGGCCAACTCCGACGGTACAGCATGCGCCTCAATCCTTCCAAATGTACTTTCGGCGTCCCCGCCGGAAAGTTCTTAGGATTCATGCTCACACGTCGAGGCATCGAAGCCAACCCCGACAAGTGCAGGGCGGTACTAGACATGTCTTCTCCAAAGACCCTGAGGGAGGTACAACGTCTAGTGGGTCGCCTCACCGCCCTATCCAGATTTATTCCAAAGCTGGCTGAACACATCAAACCCATCCTTAGGAATTTGAAAAAGGGTTCCCCGCAACACTGGGACGATGATTGTGAGACTGCATTCAACACCGTCAAACACATCTTAACCAGTCCTCCCGTTATGGCTCGGCCGGACGAGGGATCCGACTTGCAGCTGTATATCTCAGCTTCCCAGCATGCCGTTAGTGCAGCCTGGTACAGGAAGCACCCTCCCTCAAGTTAATATATTTTACCAGTCGTACTTGCAAGGGGCAGAGGAGCGATATTCTCGAATTGAGAAGTTCGCATTGGCCCTTCTCACCGCCTCTAGACGACTTCGCCCGTACTTCCAGAGCCATCAGGTGGTAGTCCGCACAGATCACCCCATAGCCAAGATCCTCCGCAAACCAGACTTGGCAGGAAGAATGGTCGCCTGGTCAGTCGAACTATCTGAGTTCGGACTCCGTTACGAGCCACGTGGGTCTATCAAGGGCCAACATTTGGCAGATTTCGCATCTGAGCTCATACCTGCCCAAGAAGACTCACGACAACGTGGCTACTCAGCGTCGACGGCTCTTCCGACAAAAAGGGGGGAGGTGCCGGCATCGTCCTAGAAGGGCCTGATGGTTCAGTTATAGAACAAGCCATCATATTCAACTTTCCAGTTAGCAACAACCAGGCCGAGTACGAAGCCCTGATCGCCGGATTATCCCTGGCCAGAGAGTTCTCGGTCGAGCATTTAGAGATGTCGAATGGACTCGAAGTTGGTCGTCAGCCATGTGAATGGAGTCTATCAAGTCAAGGACAATCAGCTGTTACGTTACTTCCACACGGTTCAGACCTTACTCCGAGATTTTGTCGAAATTAATATCCTCCATATACCCCGGGAGCAAAACGCAAGAGCAGACCTTTTGTCTAAATTAGCTCATTGTAAAGAGCGAGCACAGTTATCCTCAGTCATTCGGACGACACTCGACCGTCCTGTGGTGGAAGCTTTCGTCACCAATGTGTCACCACCTATGACAGACTGGCGACATAACATCAAACATCTCATGGAACGGCAGGAGCAAGGAGATAACATCACCGTAGCTGATTCCAAACGCATTGCGCGTTTTTTTGTGTATAGGTGACGACCTCTATCGTCGCGGCCACAGCACTCCTCTGCTAAAATGCATCTCAGAAGAGGAGGCGGACTATGTACTGCGTGAATTGCACACCGGAATATGTGGTTTCCACTCTGGCAAACGCACCCTGAGAGCACGTGTACTCCGTGCAGGGTACTACTGGCCTACGCTCGACCACGATTGTGAGGCTTTCGTCAAGAAGTGTTTCTCCTGTCAAGCACATGGTCACGACATACGTGCACCTCCCGAAGATTTGCATAATATCGTTTTCTCCTTGGCCATTCGCCCAATGGGGTCTCGACATAGTGGGACCTCTGCCGATCGCCAAAGCCCAAAACAAGTTCCTCTTAGTGGCGGTCGATTATTTCACAAAATGGATAGAAGCTGAACCACTATCTGTCATCAGCGCCCAACGAGTGCAGAAATTCATTTGGCGTCTCATCTGTCGGTTCGGTCTCCCTCAGAAGATCATCACCGACAATGGTCGCCAATTCATCGAACGCAAGTTGGAAGATTTCCTTAGCAATTTAGGCATTAAGCATGTCACCTCATCAGTCGAACATCCTCAAACAAATGGCCAAGCCGAAGCCGCAAACAAAGCAGTTCTGACAGAGCTAAAAAAGCGACTCGGTGACGCCAAGAGTTTATGGGTGGAGGAGCTACCAGAAGTCCTTTGGGCATACAGATGCACTCCCCATGGATCTACCGGGGAGACGCCCTTCAACTTAACCTACGGCACTGATGCCATGCTCCCAGTCGAGGTAGGCGAGCCCTCATTGAGACGCCAAATCACTGATATGTCGCTTAATGAAGAGCAGTTACGGACGAATCTCGACGCCCTTCCTGAACGTCGAGAGGTTGCCACCATCCGCGCTGAGGCCCAGAAGCGCATGCTCTCTCGACGATACAATACCAAGGTCAAGCCCGAGCCTTCAAAAGTGGCGATTTGGTGTGGCGAAAGCGGGGAGAGGCTCGGAAGAATCGAGCCCATGGCAAGCTTGCAGCTAACTGGGAAGGACCCTTTCGGGTCGCAGAGAACATGTTGAACGGCGCATATCGCCTCCAGCTTCTTGATGGACGACCAGTCCCCAATACCTGGAACGCCACCCACCTCAAACATTACTTTAGTTAATGTCTTGTTCATTCTTTTTACAACACTATCGAATTCAGTTATCGAATAAAGATTACATTTCATCATGTTATTGTTTAGATTCATTTATCACTGTGCTAATGTCGAGTCCCAGGCTTGTCGTACCGGACCCTTCTACACACAAAGGGCTTAAGAGCACACTCACTGGTAGATGTTCACCCTTGAACACCCAGTACGTTCGGGATACACTCCCATTGGTCGATGTTCACCCATGAACACCCAATATGCTTGGGATACACTCCCTCGGGTAGATGTTCACCCTCGAACACCCATATTCTCCTCACTCGACTATCGCACTCGACTGTCCCACGACACGTTACCAGTGTACTCGACACTCACACTTAACGATCACTACAAATAAGTGCAGAAAAAACAAACTGCAATATCGCCACACATGCAAAACGCCTTCTGTTTCAACGTCAAGCATTCATGTATTATCAAATTTCAAGATAATAGTCATCAACAAAATACCCAAGTATGTATGTACAAATCCTTACTACATCCTAATCTATTACAATTTTAGATGTATCGCCTTCAACGTTTCAGCACTCTCCTTGGCGGGCTCATTGACCTCCGTTGCTCGTTCGGGCTCGTTGTTGGCGACCACCTCTCATCCTCTTCCCCCTCGAGGACAGCGTCCTCCGGAATTTCTTTCAAGGGCTTCAGTGACCTTCATGCACATCCTTACGGACGTCAAATTCAGCTCCCTTGGTCGATACCTGAAGCAAGTGCCCGACTTGCCTCAAGCCTTCCTGAAGCCCTTCTTATGTTCATCCATGACCGCATCCTTCAGCTCCTCGATCAACTCCTTGTGCTCAAAGATTTCTACCTTCAGCGCATTTCTCTCTCGGGCCACTATCAGCATCGAGTTCTTCGCTTGATCCAGATCCCTCGCCATCTGATCGCGTTCTTGTTGGAGGACCACCCCAGCTTCCCGAGTCTTATTCCACCGTGCCTCACCCTCCTTCAACATTTCTTCAGCACGCTTCTGCCTGACCTCACAGCCAGCATGGACCTCGGCAAGCTCTTTCAGTTGGGCACGCACCTTTTCTAACTCAGACCGCATCTGACCCCTATCCGAAGCATACGCCAGATGCCAAGCCAGCGCTTGGGCTCGTGTATTCATCTCCAGCAAGCTGTCAGCAATTTGTTGCTCGCTCATGTTCTCGATCACCTTCTTCTCTGAAGCATCCAGGTTGAGGTCCACTCTATGACCCGGCATGAAGGCGCGATCCCATATGCCCAGCGGAAGGGGACGTTCAGTGTCTTCAACCACCTCCTTACTTTTCTTTGACGCCTCGCGGTTAGGGTCGACTGTCTTGGCTTTCCTTTTGCGCACAAGGGGCACCTCAACTTGTGTTGTCTCCCCAACCGACGCCACTGCGACTGGAGGTGGACCAGATGGTGGCACCTGGGAGCGTTGTTGCTCAACAGACGACCCTGGCCGATTACCTTCATCCTTCTCGCTATCAATGCTCTGAAACCAATTGATACCCCTACCTTTCCTTCCCATTATCTCTGCAAACACAAACATCCACCCACACTGGTCAGCAACAACATAACAATTTACAAAAGTAGTAGGTAAAGACACATACCAAACACCCTCGCCCCCGCGTCATCGAACTCGAGGCAATCTATAATCTGACGTGAAGAGAAGGGGCGGGGCAACGAGGTCAACACACTCAAAGCCTCCAACTCTTCAATCGTCATCTTATCCTCCGGCCACGAGGTAAATTTCAGAGGCTCCTGTGTCCAATATAAGGGAAATCTGGGATTCCCCTCACCATCAAAAAAGAACCGTCGACCAGCATCGGTGATCGACACCTTAAAAAATTTTTCCTTAAAACCCCTATACGATTGCAGGTAAAGCTCTAACATTGCGTTACCTGGTTCTGAAATCAGTGACACCCACCCCTTCGTCGCAAGCGGGCGACATCTAAAGAAGTACAAAAACAAGCCTACAGTAGGCCTAATTCCTAACACCCCACACAACACTCCGAAGGCCTGTACATATCCCCAACTATTGGGATGCAGTTGGCTAGGTGCAACATTCAAGGTTCGCAAAACATCTATTTGGAAAGTGGTGAACGGCAATCTTACATACAAATCGTAGAATAACGCAGCATAACAGTAAAAAAATTCATCAGCAGCATTCTCCCTCCCATGACAAACCCTCTCATCCTCCCGACACGCTACCAATTTCACACAAGTCTGATACCCTAGGGTCCTCAACACACAACTATTCTCAATCCAATCCATAAGGATGGCCCTACTCCCAAATTGACTCCTCAGTTCCTTTACCTCACGCGCCGCCCAGGCGTATTCATGTCCGCTAATCAGAGATATCATGCGTCCCCCTGGACCCTCACCACATACGTTTCCATATACGAAGGCTCTCTCCCCATACGGTACTGTAGTAATTGCGGCACATTCCACCGTAGATGACGGCCCCGGCGTTTCACCCCCAGTATCCTGCCCCCTCCCTTCCATGATCAATAGTAAGTACACTAAGACGAAAGAGATTTTAAGGTTACCTGGTTGATTCTCGTAGTAACGCAGGCAATGAGACTGACGGAAGAAGAAGCACTCTCGCTAGCCGTACACGCTCTCAATGTCTGATTTTCTGCAAAAGTGACCCTAAACCCCTTCTGAATCGTGCTGAAGAAGCCAAAACGGTTTATTCGTCAAGCGCCGTAGGATTCTTTTGATCTAACGGCTACTAATTCGCGTCTCTTCACTTCCCTAAAGGAGCGGGAAAACCCTAAAATTCGTAACGCCGTAACCAGCTGTCATCCACGTTTTATCCACGTCTCCTCATTTTCTCAACGACTCCTCGTCTACTCCACGTCTCCTCGTTTTCTCCACCTCCCCTCGACTCTCCAAACAATATTCAAAGTCCTTCGTAACTTTGTCACCCATATACTCGGACTTGGGGGGCATGTACCATAGGATACCCAACGGTCAACCAGTAACAACCACTGAAGGTTACTGTAATGACGTTCGACCACACAGCTTGGTCGATCACTTGATAACCAACCGTAATAGCTTACGACCACGTGACGCTCTCGACCATTTGAGGCTCGACAGACAACCGCATAAGCGATGTCGCGACATGAGACATACGTCCGACACGTCATCCACCTAGGTCGACACGAATGATGATCGACATACAGAGGCTCGACAGACAACCGCATAAGCGATGTCGCGACATGAGACATACGTCCGACACGTCATCCACTTAGGTCGACACGAATGATGATCGACATACAGAATGTGACATCGTGATCTAGCAGTTAAGCAGTTACACACCTTGACTGAATAACGCCGCGAATCACGACCATATATCGTGGAAATAATTGACTCAGTGACAGCGCACAATTCGACGGTTACAACTTCCACTTCAGTAACTGACCGGATTTTCAGGTAAACGGTTTATTATGTTAATTTAAATATACGAAGCACACCAGAAAAAAGGTACGTTTTTCCCCTAAGAGAAAATTGATTGAGATTTCTCATATTTCGAACAACACCCCTGTTGACTTGAGCGTCGGAGTGCCTTTGCAGGTACCCAGCCCACTTTGCTTACGAAGATCCGAGAAGAGAAAGAGAAATATAACACAGTGAAGCCAGCACCAGAGAGAAAGGGAGCAAGGTTGTTAGGTTCGTATCTTGGTCTCTACATCCCTACTGAAACACCCACCATTTTTTAAATAAATAAAAAATACAAAATCTCTAAAAACCAAAATGGATGTCAACCTTGTTTAAACCAAATCTTTTTCGGATTCACTTGTTTTCAAAAATCTGAATCAATCAATAATAATTTTCAAACAAACTCAAAAACCTTTTTCTACATAAAGAACTACGTGATCCCTAATTGTCCATTATAAATGGATATACGAAGAACCAAGGTCAATTCTTGTCGGGTTCATAAAACAAAAAAAAAATTGTTTCTTAATAGTTTGTTTTTATTTTATTTTATTATTTTGTTTAGGGAAAATTAACATTTTGCAAAACCACGTCAACTTTATGTATTTAATTAAAGGTACTGCCTTTAGGCAGGCGCGATAGGGTGCTAACACCTTCCTTACGCGTAACCGATTCCCGAACCTGAAAATCTCTTTTCGTAGACCATGTCTTATTTTTTGGTTTTCCATAGTTTTTCCATATAAATTATGGTGGCGACTCCAAAATCTTTTTCCCAAACTCGTTTTTTTTTCGGGTTGTCGTCCCGTCGCTATTTCGGTTGCGACAGATGACGACTCCACTGGAGACGCTAGAGAATCAGGCCTTTTTAATTAAATGTGCAAAATTGATGTGGTTTTTATTTTATTTTATTTTATTTATTTATTTTTCCTTTATTTATTATATATGATTGTCTTTATTTATTTTGGTAATTTATTTATACTCGTTTTTATTATTATGATTACTTTGCATATCATGAGTGGGACCCTATACCCGGGTCTGAGTGTAACATAGAATTAGAGGGGTTGTGTAGCGGTGTCACGTCTGGACTATTTCCAGTTTGGCTATCGTGAGAACCCCAGCCAATGTCTGTTCTCTTTACATGCAATTTCACACCTAATTGCGTTTCAACGGTTGTGGAAAAGCTGTGAAAAGGACCATAGCTCTGGTGGCCTTAATTTTAGGTTTAGGAAGCTTTCCCTGTGAGATTGCATATGCAATGCTTAGACTTTAGGACGTTGGACCTACCTTAAAAACATAAAACATGTTGTCTTTTAATCATTATTTTGGCATAGACATCTTCATGCATGTTATGCATTAGCAACATTTTTATCATTTTCCTTCATTTTCTTTATACATAACAATAAATGTGTCATGTTTTTCTTTAAATAAAAGAACAAGAACAAAAATATCATGCTTTAATGAATAAATTAATAAGGAAAAATAAACACCTTTTAGTCAAATGAATTAATAAAACTTTCATTTTTTTTGAAGCATTTATTAACATGAAATCTTCTTCATCATTTTCTATCATCCATTTTATCCATAAAAAAAATTAGTTTATAAGGAGCACTATCTCAAATGATCGCAAACAATCTTTTTAGCAAAAAAATAAAAAAAATAAAAAAATTGAAAATGAAAAAAAACAGGGACAACTTGTCTAAGTTAAGATTTTCGAAAATAAGGCGATCATAATTTAATGGGAAGATATGTTTCTTCATAAAAAAATAAGTATCATTCTTTGTAACCTATTTTGAGTCTTAAAAATTATAAAAAAAAACGTTTTTGAATAAGTCAGGTTAACATCATATTATTTAAGAAAGAATTGTTTTTTGAAAAAAATCAAAATTTCAAAACACAAGGAAAAAATGAAAATGACAAACTTAATTTTCATTTCACTGTAACAAAAACTTTTTTTTAGTCCATTGGGCCTAGTTGATAGTTTTCTTCAAATTCAATTTCTTGAAAAAAAAAGCAAACGAATGCGATAAGAGGAAAATATAAAAAAAATATTTCTCAAAAAGTTCTATCATTTTCATTTCGCAAAAAAAAACATAGAAAGAGAAATCATTACATTTTGAGTAATTTATTATCATACGTTTTTGCGACCAAATAATTTAAATAAACAATAGCATTTTCTGTTGAGACATGGGTGTGTGCATTGCTTGACTTTAACAAACAATAACGCTACCGTATACTAGAGCACATTTGTCTTGCCAAAGTTATTCTCGCTTGTGTTATTTGAGAACTCCCTCACTAGCCATGCAAAAGAAAATCAAACCATTTGGGGTAATCCTTTTTCAGTAAATCCTCTCCATACCTGTTCCCTATCATTAACAAAACCCATGCCTAAAAATTGGGGCAGCTCTGACATTCATGGATACATATCTCCATATTTATTTTACTAAACACCAACATCCTTTTCGTGTGTCGTATCTCATATTCACATATTACACGCCAACGTGGCTATCCCAATGTCCTTTAAATCCTTACCACTTTCAACTTTTTTATGAATTTAAGCAGGCACATATCAATGTCAAAAGAAAATGCCAAGCACTGTTTTGAATATCCGACTTCAAATTTTTTGACATTCATTGTTTTCAAATTGACTCCGCAAAAATAAAATAATATTACAAAAAAAAATAATAAAAATCAATCAACGGAAGGACATTACTTTTTTTTTAAAAAAAAACTACTTGCACAGTATTGCATCATAAAAAAGTCATAACCATTTATCTGCATAAATAACTATCATGTATATCTTCGTCGATGAGAAACTTTATTTGGAACTTTCAAATCTCTTTCATTCAAAAATACAAAAAGATTAACATACATCTAGGTTTCCTCTTTCTAGTTAGCCAGGTTTTCTACTAGGCATTGGTCGAAACAAGGTTTTTCATTATAGGTTAGTGTATTCATACATTCAGCATCATGCATGCATCATCATAGGGGTTCAAAGAGAAGAAATAACATAACACACCATGCATCACCAACTCCGACGAGAATTCATGAATTTGATGGAAACCATTTCAAAATGTACGTTAGTGAAAAAGTTCAGAGTTTTAAAAAAAAAAGGTCAATGAGGATCTCACGCGAATTCCCACCCATATATCAATACATCAAGCACGCATTACCATGGCGTAGAATGCAGAGAAGTACTAAAAGCCAAAGGGTATAAAAAGTAAAAAAAAAAATACGGGAGTTCCACGACATCCTTATTTGACTCGAACAATTTCTGAAGTTATGGAAGTTTGAGGAAGAGGAATGTGAAGATGTAAAGGCTAATATTAACCAACTAAAGGATCAAATCGGTCAAATCTTGGAAGTTTTGAAAGCCATGAAGGTTACCAAAGAGACTTCATTTGTAAGGGTTGAGGATAAGGCTCATCCTCCAGTACATAACGTTGTAGGCACACAATTCACGCTTCCAATGTATGGTTCGCCACCAGGTTGCACACCACCCATTAGAGATCACTCAATGGCGGAACACACTTCTTTGGCATTTCCCATAACCAATAGTGTACTACCGCTCAAAGGCCTATCCACACGACACAGACGAAGACATAGAGGAAGCGAAAAGTAAAATTAAAGTGTTGGAAGTCAGGCTAAAGGCCATAGAGGGGTTTGAAAGTTACGGATTTGGTGACATGGTGAAATTGAGTTTGGCCCCAGGAGTGACAATTCCACACAAGTTCAAGGTGGCAGAATTTGTGAAGTACAAGGGTAACACATGCCTCAAGAACCACTTGACCATGTATTTCCGGAAAATGGTTGCTTACGCTATGACGAAAAATTACTTATCCATTTCTTTCAAGACAGCTTGGCCGAAGCAGCGTGAGTTGGTATACACATCTGGAATCCTCTCATATCCGTTCTTGGGCAGATTTGGCAGACGCCTTTGTAAGGCAGTACAAATACAATATGCACATCGCGCCAGACAGGTTACAATTACAGCACATGGCAAAGAAAGAGGAGTCTTTTAAGGAGTATGCGCAACGATAAAGAGAATTGGCAGCACAGATGGAGTCACCTCTATACAACAAGAAGATGGTTGCAATGTTTGTGAGCAAGCTACAACCACCCTTTCTTGAGCATATGATTGAAAATGTGACTCCCAATTTCGTTGATATCATCATCATAGACCGAAAGAATCGAGATTGGGCTGAAGAATGGGAAAATTACATCTTCGGTCACTATTCCAAAAAATTCGTTTTAAACCGGAAAAAAGAAGGATATGGGAGTGCAGGCAACATCAACAATACCCATATGGGGAGATCATGCCCCCACTCATAACTATCACCAAAGCCCAGTTTTCATCCTGGCACCAAAGCCCAGTTTTAATCCTGGCACCAAAGCCCAATTTTCATCATGGCACCTAAGCCCAGTTTTCATCCTGGCACCTAAGCCCAGTTTTCATCCTGGCACCTAAGCCCAGTTTTCATCCTAGCACCAAAGCCCAGTTTTCATCCTGGCACTAAAGCCCAGTTTGCATTTTGGCACTAAAGCCCAGTTTTCATCCTGGCACCAAAGCCCATTTTTCATTCTGGCACTAAAGCCCAAATTTCATCCTGGCACCCAAGCCCAGGTTTCATCCTGGCACACACACAAAAAAAGGGCCCAGTTTTCATCCTGGCACCAAAGCCCAGTTTTCATCCTGGCACTAAAGCCCAATTTTCATCCTGGCACCCAAGCCCAGTTTTCATCCTGGCACCAAAGCCCAGTTTTCATGCTGGCACAAAAAAAAATGCCCAGTTTTCATTCCGGCACCAAAGCCCAATTTTCATCCTGGCACTAAAGTCGAGTTTTCATCCTGGCACTAAAGCCTAGTTTTCATCCTGGCACCAAAGCCCAGTTTTCATTCTGGTACTTAAGCTCAGTTTTCATCGTGGCACCAAAGCCCAGTTTTCATTCTGGCACAAAAAAAAAGTCAAGTTTTCATTCTAGCACCAAAGCCCAGTTTTCATCCTGGCATTAAAGCCCAGTTTTCATCCTGGCACCAAAGCCCAGTTTTCATTCTAGTACCCAAGCCCAGTTTTCATCCTGGCACCAAAGCCTAGTTTTCATCCTGGCACCAAAGCCCAGTTTTCATCCTAGCACAAAAGAACTCAAAAAAAAAAGCCCAGTTCTCATTCTGGCACCAAAGCCCAATTTTTATCCTCGTACTCAAGCCAGTTTTCATCCTGGCACCAAAGCCCAGTTTTCATCCTAGCACCAAAGCCCAGTTTTCATCCTGGCACCTAAGCTCAGTTTTCATCCTGGCACCAAAGCCCAGTTTTCATCCTGGCACCCAAGCCCAGTTTTCATCCTGGCACACAAAAAAAGAAAGTTTATACGAGGTTCGTGCGCCTCTCCATTTAATTTTACAAGTTACGAGGTTCGTGCGCCTCACCATTTAATTTTACGAAGTTTGTGCGCCTCACCATCAAGTTATACGAGGTTCGTGCGCCTCTTCTTTTAATTTTACGAGGTTCGTGCGCCTCACCATCAAGTTATACGAGGTTCGTGCGCCTCTTCTTTTAATGTTACGAGGTTCGTGCGCCTCTCCATTTAATTTTACGAGGTTCGTGCGCCTCACCATCAAGTTGCACAGTGTCATGGCTCTTCAGCAAGGTCCACAAGGTTGGTACATGCTCTACCAGGTACGCTCCGAGGTAATTTTTTTCCTTTTCCTTGGAACCAAACGAAATTAATGTTTTTATCTTTATTTAGCTTTTACAAGGATAACACCAAAACTCTAACGTTCATGTTATCCAGCAAAATCCAAATAAAGAGGGGCAGCTGTCAACACCCAATTTTGTTCGGGTAAGTAAATATTTAAAAATAATATAAAAACTAGGTTTAATCCTTTAGTACATCCCTATTTATGTACGAATGTCTCAATTGGGTCCTCGTTTTTTAAAGTGTATCAAAATGGTCCTTAATTTTGAAAATTCATATCAATTGAGTCCTTTCCGTTAAGTTGGCTGGACGGCGTTAAAAAAATTCATGAGTGGATGCTGAGATGACGAACGAACGCTCGTCCACCAGCGAACGAACGCTCGTCCACCAGAGAACGAACGCTCGTCCACCAGAAAACGAACGCTCGTCGACCTCTTACTGCTGGACGACCGTTCGTTCGGTGGTCGACGAGCGTTCGTTCGCTGATGGACGAGCGTTCGTCCGCTGGTGGACGAGCGTCCGTTCGTCATCTCAGCATCCACTCATCAATTTTTTTAACGCCGTCCACCCAACTTAACGGAAAGGACTCAATTGATATCAATTTTCAAAATTAAGGACCATTTTGATACACTTTAAAAAACGAGGACCCAATTGAGACATTCGTACATAAATAGGGATGTACTAAAGGATTAAACCTAAAAACTAAGATAAATAATAATTAATGGTGAGAAAAAAGGGGTAAAATAATGACTTTAATACAATATTTTTGAAATGTTAGTTTAATATGGTAATAATTTGAATTAATATTATGCCAATAATTATAAACAATAATTAAAATAGTATATTAATATAATTTGTTGCATCAGTTGCTTTTAAAAGGAAAATATGATTTTCTGACAATAATGATAATCAATGTTTTGAATATTATTTAATTTGTTTTCTGGCAACCATGCAATTCTTTCCCTGTTTTGTTTTATTGTCAATTAATTCACAATTAAGGCAAGATTTCCATAATATTGCAATGTGTGTATATAAATACGTACTCTGCCATAGAGGAAAAGAGAGGAGATAAATATTTTGAAAAAATAGAGAGATAGCAAGAGTACTGAAGAATATAGAGAAAAGTAAGTTCTAAGGTTTGAGGAACTCTGCCAAAAGAGATCATCAAAGGAAATATTTTGTTTTATTGTCAATTAATTCACAATTAAGGCAAGATTTCCATAATATTGCAATGTGTGTATATAAATACGCACTCTGCCATAGAGAAAAAGATAGGAGAGAAATATTTTGAAAAAATAGAGAGATAGCAAGAGTACTGAAGAATATAGAGAAAAGTAAGTTCTCAGGTTTGAGGAACTCTGCCAAAAGAGATCATCAAAGAAGAAAGAAAGCTAAAAAGGTATGTCACCTCTACACCATTCTTTTTCTCCTTTTTATTGTACTCTCTGAAGTTTCCTTAAAGATATTTTTTTTTCTTTCTACACACAAATAATATTTTTTTAATCATAATTTCTTTTTATAAGTATGTGTCGGCCTATGGCCGGTTTCCTTCTTTTTCCCACCATTTTTTAAATAAATAAAAAATACAAAATCTCTAAAAACCAAAGAGGATGTCAATCTTGTTTAAACTAAATCTTTTTCAGATTCACTTGTTTTCAAAAATCTGAATCAATCAATAATAATTTTCAAACAAACTCACAAACCTTTTTCTAGATAAAGAACTACGTGATCCTTGATTGTCCATTATAAATGGATGTACGTAGGACCAAGGTCAATTCTTGTCGGGTTCATAAAACAAAAAATTTTTTTGTTTCTTAATAGTTTGTTTTATTTTATTTTATTATTTTGTTTAGGGAAAATTAACATTTTGCAAAACCACGTCAACTTTATGTCTTAAATTAAAGTTACTGCCTTTGGGCAGGCGCGATAGGGTGCTAACACCTTCCTTACACGTAACCGATTTCCGAACCTGAAAATCTCTTTTCGTAGACCATGTCTTATTTTTTGGTTTTCCATAGTTTTTCCATATAAATTATGGTGGCGACTCCAAAATCTTTTTCCAAACTCGTTTGTTTTTCGGGTTGTCGTCCCGTCGCAATTTTGGTTGCGACAATAATAATATTAAAACATAATTATTTTTGAATTACAAAAATTACAATAATAAAGTGATTTTAATTTAAAAAATATATGTAAGCATTGAAATTATTCTTGTGTGAAGATCACGAAGTTCTTCTTTACCATCCAAACAATAAAAAAAAAACCTTTGTGTGTGAAGAGAAATCGATACTTTTGAAATCAAATACAATTTGTAAAGTTTTTAAATGGTATTGTATTTCGCCAACTTTTAACAAAAACCCCTTCTGAAATTAGGGTTTTGGGTATAAACAGAATGAAGCGTTCGCGCAGAGGCAATGACGACGTCGTCGGCGACGTCGTGGGAGGTGGTGGGAAAAATAAAGCAAGTGAAGTAGAACCCACCACTCTCATGGTCACACGCTACCAGTTCCTGAAACTCAAGAATCTCATCAACGGTAGATAACATTATTACTCACTCTTTAGTCTCTTCAATTCACGTACAACTCTAATGCTTTGTTCTCTTTTGATGATTTGGGAGAGATGATTTGAATGCATTTGAGAGAATTTGGGGGTAATTTTTTTGTTGTTTTTTAAGTGGATTTGTGAGTAATTGAGAGTGGAGTTGGAAGTAAAATATGTGAGAATTAGCCTAGGATTAGATTGATGTGACAGAAAAAAAAATTGTTTAATTGGTAGAAATTGAAAATTACCAAAATACCCCTTGTTATTAAAGTAATATAAAATTATATTTATTAATAATATATTTATTGATGAAATGAATTTTAAATATTAAAAACAAAGAAGAAATTAATAAAAAAATTAAGTAAAGTGAAATTATTTTTTTAAACTTCACCAACATAAAAAATAATTACAAATAAACTTCACCCACATAAATCATCATTATATAATATAAACTTTTGTATTATTTAATCATGTTAATTTTATAAAAGTTACTACGTTATCTAATAAAGCTTCAAATTCAAAAACATTTTAAATAATACGACAAGAATTATCACAGAAAAAAAATTAAACTAAGACTTTTTAAAAGAAAAAAATTGCCATAGATGAATAAACTAAATTAGGATTTCAAAAAAGAAAACTTTCTTATCTATAACAATTTTATTAGATTTTACATTTGAAAGCGATTTTATGCATGGAAGACAATGTGTTTAGTTCTCTTTTCTCCTTAATTATTATATGGAAAATGTTATTTGGACAACGAAATTTTGACACCGATTTCACAACGCCACGTGTCAGCTCTTCATTGGCCAAATAAATTGAAAATAAAACAGAGAAAGGGTTACGGGGCGAGGGGTATTTTGGGATTTCGAGGTTAAAATTTTAAGAATTGGGTTTCGTGGTTTAGGGTGGGAAAGACGTTCGTTCAACCCTTCTCGCTCTCTCGCTCTCTCGCTCTCTCGCTCTCTCGCTCTCTCGCTCTCTCGCTCTCTCGCTCTCTCGCTCTCTCGCTCTCTCGTTCTCTCGCTCTCGCTAAGGGTAAAATAGCAATTTTATTGAAATCATTTTAAATCTGCACAAAATGGGAAGGAGTGAAATTTTCATAATCCCGCAAATCATCGCTCTTCAATCCTTCCAAATCGATAAAAACGAACATGATATATTTCATAATTCTATCTTCAGAAATATGTTTGAACAGTACTATCCATGGATGCGAACAACGTAAATAGTACCAATAAAGATGGTAACTCCTCACTCTGACTATCCAAAAGCTACTAAGTACTTACTTGCAACCCATCATAAATTGGAACACGAACATCTTGGGCACCTAATAGGAATAGTGTTGGTGCTTTTACCTGCATAACTCATCAAAATACAAACTATCATTCCAGAATTCAGCTGTAAGATGGACAAAAACAAAACTACCATCTTAAGAGCTTCATCAGTGTGAATACTATATAAAGTACTTCATATACAGAATCAATAGAAAGGACACAAAGGATAAAAGGAGATGAAATTTAAGCTTCATTGCAAGTGAAAAAAATAGGGTCCACTCAGTTTGCTCAAAAGCTTAACAACGTTGCAGGGAGTATCATCGGTAACAGAAGTAATGAGATGCCTATGCCTCTACATTCTTATATTGCAATGAGCAAAGGGTTTTTTATGGTTTACTTTTTAATGATCAAGGTATATTTCTTTTTTCAATATGGTTTTGATGAGAGCTCTTATAAATACCAGCGAAATTCAATCTGCAAGTGTTTATTCAGCTCAATGTACATGCCTTTGAGACGTGTGAAATGGGAGACTTGTTATAAAGGAGAGTCAAATCATCTGCGGAAGGTGGTTCAGTAAAGCAATTTCTGGCAGTGGTTCCACAAGCTTCTACATAGCACCAATCAGGGATATCTGTTGTTCCAATCATCAGTGCAAGGTTACAAACAGGATTGATTGCAGCCGCTGCTACAAACTTGTCTGGTGCCTGCAGCAAATGCAGAGTTCGAATGTTACAGCAAATTGATAATGCAACATGTGAGACAAAAACATCTATTAAGTGGAGTTATTGCACCTGGCCAATCAACTGAATTGTCAGAAAACCACCATGTGAAATGCCCATTACTGTAATCTTAGATGGGCTGGCAAGACCCAAGTTGATGACATGATCTATGGCAGAGAGAACATCATTGACATCCTATATATGAAAAACTAAAGTTAAGGTCCGACCCAGAAAATCTAGCGTATCTATATTGCTAAACTAGCTTATAAATTAAAGCTTTGCTTCTATAGCATAAGCTAATCAAAGTATTTAGCGTCAGAAGTAGAACATAATAAATACCTGAGACCCAACATTCCCTGGAAGAGATTGCAATGCTTCCTCACCAAATCCCAATGAACCTCTGAGAAATAATAACATTATATGAAACCTCAGAATGGACAACTAAAAACATTCTTTATCCATGTTTTGACATCTAAAGGTTCTATAAGCTATACGTGGTCATAATGAGTTTCCTTATGATTGTTGACAATGACATTTATTTCTCTAGAAAAGCAGTCCGAGTAGTGCAAACTTTTAAAAAATATAAATTAAGATGCATATGGAGAATGAAAGACTTGTGTCCAGGAAATTTTATCGAAGTATAATTATTCAGAGTCCTTATAGCATAACAAAAAATTGACCAGCCTTTCACTTTCAACTCCTCAGCGTTTACCATTATGAAGTCTAACTAAACCCTAAACATCCTTCTGTTCACAATTCCCATAATTCATTTCAATTTCTAAATTCCTAATGTAGCTCTTACAGATAGGTATCCACATTTATTTCCCATTCCAATATCAGACTGAGTATTTTTTACTTCACGGGGAAGCTATTTAAACTTCATATATGCTAACATTCTCTTTATTTTCTCTGGTATCTAGTTTTTTTCTACTGTAAACTTGCTTCCTTTTCTAAGGATTCAAATGATAGGATCTACAACCAATCCTCTTTGACAGGTACTTCGAGCTAATGAAGTCAATTAAGCTTGTTTTGCATAAAAAAGGCAATAGTCTTACATCCTTTTTTATGAGTTAAAAGCATAAAAAGTTTCATGTCCTCAATATGTGACCAACTTTTGTTACCAATAATTTCTCTTTTCAAATTAGGTACCTAATAATTTAAAGGTTTAATCCTTTACTACATCCCTATTTATGTACGAATGTCTCAATTGGGTCCTCGTTTTTTAAAGTGTATCAAAATGGTCCTTAATTTTGAAAATTGATATCAATTGAGTCCTTTCCGTTAAGTTGGCTGGACGGCGTTAAAAAAATTGATGAGTGGATGCTGAGATGACGAACGGACGCTCGTCCACCAGCGAACGAACGCTCGTCCATCAGCGAACGAACTCTCGTCCACCACCGAACGAACGGTCGTCCAGTGTGGAACGAACGGTCGTGCAGCAGTAAGAGGTCGACGAGCGTTCGTTCTCTAGTGGACGAGCGTTCGTTCCCTGGACGAGCGTTCGTTCCCTGGTGGACGAGGGTTCGTTCGTCATCTCAGCATCCACTCATCAATTTTCTTAACGCCGTCCAGCCAACTTAACGGAAAGGACTCAATTGATATCAATTTTCAAAATTAAGGACCATTTTGATACACTTTAAAAAACGAGGACCCAATTGAGACATTCGTACATAAATAGGGATGTAGTAAAGGATTAAACCTAATTTAAAATATTTAAGTTTATGATGTTAGTTCCATCTCTCTTGGCATAACAATACTGAACCAAACTAATGATTGGAAGTTCAAGAGTATTTTGGCTACCTGTAATTTACAATCAGCAAGCTGTATCCAACTGTAGATAGAAAAGCCAAATACTTAGAAAAGTATGACAAAGAGACGTCTTGGGGCCCTCCATGAAGGATCACAATTAACGGATCAAATTCAATCTTGGTATTGGTTTTAGAAGACACAAATATAGCTTCAAAAGGTTTTGTAGCACCTGAAATTAAAATTAAAATAGATAGATATAATAGTCAATTGACTGGTCAATAAATTTGAGAAGATTTATTGATAATTAATAAGTGTGTTCCTGAAGTACTGTATCACCAAATAAGTGGTTGCATTGTACAAGACAATCTTCATCAATTTATCAAGTCAAATATTTTCAATAGTCACATACCACAAAGTTCTTTTATGCTCTCTGTTAAATGGTTGTTTATACATAGCCCCCTTATAGTGAACATATAATGTTACGATCTAAGGTAGGGCTAATAATAAGGATTAGAAAGTATATAATTGAAGGAGAATATTTAGTATAAGTTAATTAGAGTAAATAAATATAGTATAAGTTAATTAGAGTAAATAAATATAATATAAGTTAATTAGAGTAAATAAATATATATTTAGGGAAATATTCAATATAAGATATTTATAATTAAGGATATATGCTAGGATAATATACGAAGAGATATTTATATTAAATATAGGGATATTTATATTAAATATTAAATGTAGGGATATTTATATTAAATATTAAATATAGGAATATTTATATTAAATATTAAATATAGGGATATTTATATTAAATATATTCTAGAGAAATATTTAATAAGAGATGGGCGGGAAATAATTAGTATAAATAAAGTTAGAGTCTAGGGTTAAAGACAGGCTTTTGATTATTGAGTTTTGTGACAGACATTATTGTCTTGTGAGGGAGGTTATGCTCTCAAAGTAATTGAAGGAGGTTATGCTCCCAATTATTGTTTACCCTTGTTTATTCAGATATTACCATCAATAAAAGATATTCATTCATCCATTGTTATTCGTTTATTGTTCTATTATGTGTGTTTATTGTTCTGTTACGTGTGAAAGAGTGTGAAAGGTTGTATTTGGCTAGTTTATGTACTCAGGTACGTAACAATTGGTCCGACCTGCCGGATCGTCAAGGGAGGAAACTGCCGGATCCTAATAGAGACGAGTGAAAGACATCATGGAGGGAAGAATGAATGCAATTGAAGGGAGACTGGAGAGCTTGGAGCAGAGACTAAAGAACATGGAGTTCTCCCTAAGGAGGTTGAAGGCAGAGTTGAGTGGAATACGCCATGAAGTCCAAGCTCCAAATGGGAAGGGACTGCTGGAACCGAACGATAGTGGACTAACGGATCCGAACGTGAGCGAACTGCCAGAACCGAACGATAGCAGACTGCTGGATCCGAACGTGAAAGAACGGACGGAACCTATAGAGAGAGGACTTACCGAGCCGAACGGGAGGAGACGGCCAGAACCGAGGATGAGAAAACTACCTGAACCAAACGGTCTAGTATTGGAAGGAAGAATGAAGACTTTGGAAGGAAGGGCAAATGGAAGAATCAATACCCTGGAGAGAACAATGGAGTCTGTGAAGAGATGGGCCGACAAAAAGAACAGGAGGCTTGCAGTGTTTGGTACACTGGCGGAAGGAAGAGAGCGACGTGAAGTACTGAAAGACATTGAAAACCATTCCCTCAGGGCTTATGGTTCAGGAGAAGTGGTAACCAGAATGCTGGACGAAGAATGGAAGACATTAGAGAAGGTTTTACCACCACCCGAACCTCCAGACATGAATTGATGAGGAGCCATGAGATCCAGCTCCCCGTTTCCAACCTTGAGGACAAGGTTGTTTTGCAGCGGGGTGTAATGTTACGATCTAAGGTAGGGCTAATAATAAGGATTAGAAAGTATATAATTGAAGGAGAATATTTAGTATAAGTTAATTAGAGTAAATAAATATAGTATAAGTTAATTAGAGTAAATAAATATAGTATAAGTTAATTAGAGTAAATAAATATATATTTAGGGAAATATTCAATATAAGATATTTATAATTAAGGATATATGCTAGGATAATATACGAAGAGATATTTATATTAAATATAGGGATATTTATATTAAATATTAAATGTAGGGATATTTATATTAAATATTAAATATAGGAATATTTATATTAAATATTAAATATAGGGATATTTATATTAAATATATTCTAGAGAAATATTTAATAAGAGATGGGCGGGAAATAATTAGTATAAATAAAGTTAGAGTCTAGGGTTAAAGACAGGCTTTTGATTATTGAGTTTTGTGACAGACATTATTGTCTTGTGAGGGAGGTTATGCTCCCAAAGTAATTGAAGGAGGTTATGCTCCCAATTATTGTTTACCTTTGTTTATTCAGATATTACCATCAATAAAAGAGATTCATTCATCCATTGTTATTAGTTTATTGTTCTATTACGTGTGTGAGAGTGTGAAAGGGTGTATTTGGCTAGTTTACGTACTCAGGTACGTAACATATAAACTAAAGCTTCATTTCTACTTTCTTGTTTCTTTGTCAATAAAATCAAGATTTTATGCAAGATATAATACATAGTATTATCTTCATGCACCAATCAAAAGCTAACTTTTGTTCATTTTCCCTTTTAGGAGAGGACATGGTGGGGACAGTGCATGTTGGGGAGAGTGGAGGGAACAATCACAGTATGATTTTCAATAGTGAATTTAGTCCCATATGTTTAAATTTCATCACATGAATCAGATTAATTCACCTCATTATTGACGAGCAGTATATGGATTGAATTTCATAAATCTAATAGGATACCTTATCAGTTGGATTCTGAGAATACACAGATACAAATTAAAGCATATCTGAAATTTCATTAAGTCATTCAACTTAGCACTGAATATCCACGAGAAAGAAACCGGAATAACTTGAAAACCTTTTGTTTGACCAGCATGAGCATCCTTAACTGAGATCCTCAGTATACCAGACTGGAGAGAGGACAGCAAAGATCTAACCTGCAGCCAAAATCCTATGATTCGCTTCTAAATAGAATGACATATGTTTGCAACAATGATTTCTGATAATATCTGACAAGAAAATAGAACAAACCTTGTCAGAGCATCTGAATATGGGACTGGATATATTTGACCAACTCCATGTAGTATTGTTTGTCTCCTTCTTAATGGCCTTTCCATACCTTACTTGAGCAAAATCAACCGGACTGCTGGAAACTGCAAAAGGATTAACAAAGAAAAACGATAAAACATATTCCTCTACTTCAAAAGTCCCAGGTATTGACAAATTGAGCAGTTGTTTTTACTGGCAACAATATTGTTCCCATCCAGCGTAAGAAGATTCCACGAGAAAGTTGGATCTACAGGGCTGATATGTACTATCTCCCCACTATAATGTGATGAAAAAAGAATTGATAATAAAGAATACACAACCTTTGATAAATGGAATAAAAAACATTCCTGTTGTTATTTACTTACCTCAGCATATTCACTGAGAGCAGAACTTCACTGCTGTGCCAGATGGATGATATAATCATTGTGCAGTTGTCAGATAACCAAGGATTACTATGAATAGTGGTACAATAAAGCCCAGGGAAGCAACCGTCTTCAGCGCACATCACAACAGGAATCTCCAAAATTGATTGAAAAGACTGAGTTATTAACCGAAAACAATATGCACTAATTGACATATGCTTAGATCTCACTAAGAGAAGGGGTAGGATGAAGAAGAGAAAAGAATCTTATTTATAGCACCAAGTATCATATGATGTTTTGTTTTGTAAAATAGCAAGGATCCTCAATACTAACATAAACAATCTGAAAATCACAAATGAAAAACTACATGGCCTATGTGATCCAACAACTTAGACTTGAATCCAGTGTATTTAATAAATGAACTAGATGAGAAAGTAACAAAAAGGTTCACTCTAAGTTATTAAAGAATGCAGTTAAACCAAATACATTAAAATCAAACTGGCCACATAGGAAGATCTTACGATGTCGTCAATTTTGGAAGATTGGAAAGGTTTTCCATTAGTTAGCCAATCAATTCTGTGAAGTGAATTTGTAGCATTATGCACTCCAGAGTCCACAGCACTTCTTGCAGATAAAAACACAAGAAATTTTCCATCTGGACTGGTGGAAAATTCATGAACAACGGTCAGAATATTAAGAACATGTTACGTACCCGAGTACATGAACTTGCAACTCACACCCTTTTACACTCCCACAGATAATAAATAATGGAATTTGACGGAATAAAACACTTTATTAACTGGAAATATTGGTATCACAATAAACAACCAATAACTGGGAGCAGGGTGTCCGTCAGTTACCTGAGAGCCTAACCTCTCCTACAAAACTCCTTAATAAAAAAACCTCCTCTAAACCCTAGGTTCCTCCTTTATTAATACTAATTACTCCTTCCCAAAAAGGTAAAGAATAATAGTAACTATGCCTATTTATTATAATTATCTGGTAAGAATATTTCTATCCTTATTTACTATATTTACTTCTATAATATCCTGAGGTACGTCCTTTGAATTTCCCGCCTATCCTAACTGTTGTCAGTTAGGATGCTCATTGTTGCTTCCACTCGCTTAGGATGCTCTTCGTCGCCCCACTCGCTCAGCCCTCTTTTTTTCTTCCCCCTACCGTTCGGCCATCGTGCTCCCCCTTTCAGCCGTTCGGCCATCGTGCTTCCTTTCAGCCGTTCGGCCCCCGTGCTTCCTTTCAACCGTTCGGCCCTCGTGCTTCCCCCTTTCCACCGTTCGGTCATCGTACTCCCCCCTTTCAACCGTTCGGCCACCGTCCTCCCCCCTTTCAACCGTTCGGCCACCGTCCTCTACCGTACGGACCCCCCCTCTCTCTCCTATATCTTCTTCTCTTGTAAACTCGCCAGCCCCAACACACTCACTAAGTTCCAGCTCCACTCCCTACTTCTCACAAGTCTCTACAAGTTGGGTAATTGATGGGAAAAGGGCTTGTAGTGAATGGAAACAAAGAAAATGGCTAAGGCTCAAAAGAAAGGTACAATGGTTAAACTGAAGTGGTTAAGCTAAATGGCTATGGAAAAAGAATGCCTAAATCATGTCTAAATTCTACCAAGAGCAAGCTTATCACAGAGAATCAATACAAAATCAGAATTAAAATTCAAACATGCATGAAATCACACAAGAAAGACAAAAATTGGGCCCAAAATCTCTCAAGGTTAAGAATTTGCTAAAATTTGAGTTTCTACCCTCTTTTATGCAAAAATTGCTTCATTGGACTGAACTTAGATGCAAAAATAATGCTAAGACTACTTCTATTTGAATCTAAAGCAGAAAACACAATTAAACGTTCTAATTAAAGAAAATGAAACCAAGAAATGCATTAAATCAACAAGAAATGAATAAAAGCATGAAATAGAACCTAACAGAACCTAGAAATATCTAAAAGCTATTTACAATCTAGACAACTAAGGCAAAACAATATGTAACTAATAAGAACCTAAACCAAAGCTCTACAAAGTAAAACAGCAAAAGGAAAAGGAAGAGAAAATCTAAACCAAAGCTAAGACACAAGTATGTTCAACCTAAACAAATTAATACAGACAGAATGTAACTAAGAAAAACTAACCCAACTAGAATAGATTCAACTAAGACCTCAACAGCTTCTAACAAAAACTTCTATGCAAAAAGAAACAATAAAAGGGAAAAGAAATAAGCAAGCAAGAGGCAATAAGAAACCTAAAGCAATGAACCTAAGGAGAAAAGACATTAACCTAACAGATCCTAATTACAAGTCTATAAAGGAAATAGCAAAAAGGGAAAAGAAAGAAACCTACACAATTCTAATAACCTATAACTATTAAAACATAGACGTAAAAAATGAAAAGAAACTTGAAACAGTATATAAGATGAAAAGAACCTACTAAGGAATGCTAGCTCAAGACTCAAACAGAACCTAATATACGAAAACTAAAGCAAGGAAACAAAGGTCAGAATAGAAACTAATGACAGAATAAGATCCTAAAATAAGAAAATAGAAATGAAAGAGATCTAAAAAAAACTTACAATCAGTCTTAAACTACCTATCAAAGACAGATTAACCAACCTAAAGAAATTCTAAAACAGATTTAAAAGTAAAAGAACCTAAGCTCAAAATGAATGAAAGAATTAAACTAAAACAGATTATGAAAGTAGGTATATTTACAGCTTCAGAAACCAAATCAGACCTAAACTAAAGGGAAACAAAACATCGTCGGAAAAAAAAATTTACCCCTATTTATTACTAAAACTAATGCTAAACAGATCTATATTTACATTAAAACAAAAATTTCAACCTATACCTTCCCACCCCACACTAAAGAGCACATTGCCCTCAATGTGTTACGTATCCGAGTACGTGAACTTGCCACTCACACCCTTTTACACTCCCGCAGGTAATAAACAATGGAATTTGACGGAATAAAACACTTTATTAACTGGAAATATTGGTATCACAATAAACAACCAATAACTGGGAGCAGGGTCTCCGTCAGTTACCTGAGAGCCTAACCTCTCTTACAAAACTCCTTAATCAAAAAACCTCCCCTAAACCCTAGGTTCCTCCTTTATTAATACTAATTACTCCTTCCCAAAAAGGTAAAGAATAATAGTAATTATGCCTATTTATTATAATTATCTGGTAAGAATATTTCTATCCTTATTTACTATATTTACTTCTATAATATCCTGAGGTACATCCTTTGAATTTCCCGCCTATCCTAAGTGTTGTCAGTTAGAACGCTCGTTGTTGCTTCCACTCACTTAGGACGCTCGTCGTCGCCCCACTCGCTCAGCCCTCTTTTTCTCTTCCCCTTACCGTTCGGCCATCGTGCTCTCCCCTTTCAGTCGTTCGGCCCTCGTGCTTCCTTTCAACCGTTTGGCCCTCGTGCTTCCCCTTTTCCACCGTTCGGTCATCGTGCTCCCCCTTTCAACCGTTCGGCCACCGTCCTCCCCCCTTTCAACCGTTCGGCCACCGTCCTCTACCGTACGGACCCCCTCTCTCTCCTATATCTTCTTCTCTCGTAAACTCGCCAGCCCCTAACATTACCCACCTCCTTAAGATCAACCTTGTCCTCAAGGTTGAAGTCTGGATATTGATCTCGGATGGTTATGGCATCTTCCCATGTTGCCCCGTCCGGTCCTCCCTCTTGCCACTCGATCAACACTTCCTGTCGTTCGTCCTCTCCTTGTTGCACCTGCCTTTTATCCAGAACTCTGATCGGCCAGGGAGACGGTCCCTCCATCTCTAAGTCTATGGGTAACTCTTTCTCCACACTGTTCTCCCCCACGGCCTTCTTTAATTGCGACACATGGAATACTGGATGTATCCGCGCGGTTTCGGGTAGTTGCAACTTAAATGCCACTTCTCCTATCTGTTGTATGACTAGGAAAGGTCCAAAACCGAGTGGCTAGTTTAGAATGCAGTGTGGACGGCATCGACGTCTGTCGGTGGGGTCTGATCTTTAGATACACCCAATCTCCCACCTCCACATTGGATGGTCTTCTTGCCTTGTCGGCTTGCCTCACCATTAATTCTTGAGCCCTGGCTAGATGGAATTTTAGCTGGTTGAGTGCCTCATCCCTCGTCTGTAACTCCTAGTCGACGGCTTCAACTAAGGTTTCCCACGGAACGAACCTGTGCAGTGAGGGAGGAGACCTCCCATATACGGTTTCAAATGGGGTGCATCTCGCCGACTCTTGATAGTTGGTATTATACCAATATTCCGCCCAAGGTAGTACTATGCTCCATCCCTTTGGTTGTTCTGAGCAGAAGCATCTCAGATAACCCTCCAATACCCTATTCACGACCTCAGTCTGTCCATCGGATTCAGGATGATAGGCGGTGCTCATCTTAAGTTGAGTTCCTTGTAATTTAAACAACTCCTTCCAAAAATTACTCAGGAACAGTGGATCTCGGTCACTCACGATAGATATTGGCACCCCATGCAACCGGACAATCTCCTTTACAAACACTTCAGCTACGATTCGAGCAGAATAGGGATGTTTCACTGGTATGAAGTGTCCATATTTGCTGAGGCGGTCTACCACTACCAGCACAGCATCATACCCGTGGGACTTGGGCAACTTAACGATAAAATCCATGCTTATCTCCTCCCAAATGGCGTTGGGTATGGGTAAAGGTTGTAACAACCCCTGCGGAGAGGATGACAGATATTTATGTTGTTGACATACCAGGCAGCTTGCAACAAAGTCAGTTACGACTTTCTTCATTCCTACCCAATAAAGAGATTGCGCCACCTTGCGATAAGTCCGATATACCCCTGAGTGTCCTCCTGTTTGCGTGGTATGAAACTCGGCTATCAACTTGGGCACCCAAGCCGATCGGGCAGACAGCACTAGCCTCCCCTTATAGTGTAACCTCTCGTGTTCCAGAGTGAACGAGGGATGTGAGTTGGGGTCTTTCCTCAAATCTTCTATCACCTTCTTTAACTCTTCATCTGCCTCAACTTCTTCCAGAATCTCCCTGAAGTCTTGCCAGTAAGGTCTAGCCACAGCCCTCAATTCCTTTTCTTCCTGTGGATCATCCTCTTCCTTCCGTCCTTTTCTTCCTGTGGATCATCCTCTTCCTTCCGTGATAGGGCGGCTGCTACCTTGTTGGTGACACCTCATTTGTACACAATTTCAAAGTCATAACCCAGGAGCTTCGCAATCCAATTCTGCTGATTCTGAGTGGTGATGCGCTGATCCAAAAGGTACTTCAGGCTCCTTTGATCGGTGTGAACCACAAACCGTTGTCCTAAGAGGTAAGGCCTCCAGTGTTGTATGGCTAAAACCAACGCCATTAATTCCTTCTCATATATCGATTTACTCAATGACCCCTCGGATAAAGCTTTACTAAAGAAAGCTATGGGTTTCTTTCCTTGCATGAGTACCGCTCCTACCCCTCTTCCCGATGCATCACACTCAATGTGGAAAGGCTGGTCAAAATCAGGTAGAACCAGCACTGGTGCAGTAGTGATGGCCTTCTTTAACCTTGAAATAGCTTCCTCTGCTTGCTCCGTCCATGTAAACTGCCCCTTTTTAAGGTCGGTCAAGGGTTTGGCAATCTTCCCATAATCCTTCACAAACCTCCTATAGTATCCTGTCAGACCCAGAAATCCCCTCAAAGCCTTCACCGTCTTAGGTTTTTCCCAGTCTATCACGGCCCTTACTTTGTCTTCGTCCATTTCTACACCCCTCGCGGATATTCGATGTCCCAAATAGCCTATTTGAGTTTTGTCGAACTCACATTTTTTTCTGTTGGCCACCCACCTATTGGCCACGAGTTCCCTTAGCACCGTCCCCACATGCTCTAAGTGTTCCTTCCAGGATCGGCTATACACCAATATATCATCAAAGAACACCAGTACGAATTTTCGCAGGTAGGGCTGCATCAGGCTGTTCATTGCACTTTGGAATGTGGCTGGTGCGTTGGTGAGACCGAACGGCATCACCATGAATTCGTAGTGACCCTGGTGCGTCCGAAAGGCCGTTTTCTCTATGTCTCCATCTCCCATTCGGATCTGGTGGTAGCCTGACTTCAAATCCACCTTCGAAAAATATTTGGCCCCTCTCAGTTCGTCTAGCAATTCCTCTATCAGTGGGATACAGAATTTGTCGGGTACCGTGGCTCGGTTAAGGGCCCTATAATCCACACTTAGTTTTCTTTTATTACTGCAATCCACTAGATCAAGGACCAAGAATGGGAAATGTTGAAAACTGAGTTCTTAGAATCCATCTATGAAACTATTAACACACAGTAGACAAATAGAAAAAAATTTAACATTTTAGTGAATTTAAATAGGTTTAATATTATTTTGACCTCAATATTTATTGAAATTATTCAATAAAATCTTTTAATTTATTTTGATGAATGTAATGCTTATATTTATTAGAAAGAATCTATATTTATTATATGTTAAATTGAAGTTGGTACTATTTAAATGATAAGAATGCTAAAATATATATGTCAGATTGAATAATTGAATCACATTATTAACCACTAAACAAATTACTACCGATTTAATTAAAAGAATCATAAAAAAAACTAGAAGATTACAATACACAATTTGATAATATGAACAAAACGGTATTAACGATTTAATTAATGCTTTTAATCAAATTCAACCCAAAATACAACAGAGAAAAATTGCAAATGCGGATAGATTAATGGCAGCGAAAAAAAAACTAGAAATGAAAACGGCGTCGTCACGTTACCAAGGGTTATTCACAAACTCACTCGTACTGCTCTAGTTTGATTTGAGCGTGGAACTGGAATGTGGGGGCTTCTTCGAACTAGAACGTGTTTGTGATATTCAGAGGCCCTTCTTCTTCATCAACCAAGGAAGAAGAAGGTATGGTTCTGTTCTTTGTCCGCCGTTGACGGCCGTAATTGCCTTTTGGACCTGCCGGAGATCGAGAAGGTTCTGATGGATATCAAAGCTGACGACGTTAAGGTGATACCGGTTCCCAAGCACTGCGATTGGGCCGATTTCATGGTTCTCGCCACTGGCAGGTCCACCTGGCACGTCAAGAACATAGCCCAAGCCCTAATTTACAAGGCACCACACCCTCCTTCCTTCGTCCTTTTTATCGCTATATTTGCATTATTGATTTTCGATTGAAACTCAAAAGTGATTTTCATTTTTGTTTTTCTTCCGACTTATGTATATTTGTGTAATTAACCAGGCCAAACAGAAACAGAGAGGAGCTGAACGAATGATGCTACCGAGTGTAGAAGGGGAAGAGGGAGGAAAGTGTATAGTCATTGACTCTGGTATCTCGTGCTTTTGTAATCATTTTTGTGTTCATTTTGTTGAGTTTAGAAAATCCATTAGGGGTCGTTTCGACAATCTTCTTCAATAGATAGTTTTTTTGATTAAAATTAATTTATACATACCCAAATTTGTAGAATTGTTCTTATATAAGTTTTAGTTTTTGTTTTTTTTTATCTTTTACTTTGTGCAATGAGCTAATTTAACTTACCTTCTCTTTTTTAATTTTTCTCACCTAAAGTCATTTTCAAGAAATTTGTCCAAACAGAACTGCAAGTAAAGAAAATTGCAGTAGCGATAATGGCTGATAACAGATACAATGTCATGAATTAGCATCTTGACTGCATTTGCTAAATGTTATGTTCTTTTAGGAATGTTAGGTATTCACAGGCTTTTCCAATAATTAATATTTACGAAGAACTAGTTTACTATCTTTAATGGGGTCTTCTTTTTCAGAGAGGTCTATTCCATCCACACGATAGATGTTGTGTGATGTTATAAATTAGTAAACCAATATGCAGATACTGGTTGAAACTCACATCAGAGAGCTACTCATGCAGTTTAAGTGGAGACTTATACTCGATCCTAGCTAATTGATCTACCTGTGTGACAAATTACTAGTTCGTTAGTACTAGAAAGTTGTTAAATTAACTTGTTGGTTCCACAACATTATGGTCTTAGCGTATGTTGCTCTGCGTGATATTCATTAAATCAAACAAGATAATGAGTTTAGTCTCAGCATGGTATCAGTTTCTACACTCTACAACCTCTGATTTTCTTTCTTGCACTTATTCGAGTTTCTTCACTGGTGAATGGAGCCCGCGAATTACCACTCTTGGGTGATTAGGGATGACAAGGTAAGACGGGTGCTGTAAAAAGGTGTGGGTAGGTTGAACATTTAAGCCCGTCAATCTGCATGGGGCAGTATAACCTGCAGCCCATTGGCCAAAGTGTGGGTGAGCCTGCCCCTCAACATGCATGACTCTTCTATTGAAGAATTAACTGAATTTTGTCTGTTACAACTAATCTAACATTGTGGTTTAATTCTTTTTATCTATTTCGGGAGGTGTTGCAATTTAGTGATTCTTTCATGTTAACTTTTCATTGCTCAGCGCATGCGGTGGCTTGACAAGGCTTCGGGGAAAAAATTACTTTGTTAGTCTTTAGGGTTTAATAGGTCCTTTCTCTGTCACTTTCCTTCTATCAGTCTATTATTTTTGGTGATGTATGATTTGCTAGATCGGTGAACATTGCTTTTTATGTTATGAAAACTTTCAATTATTGGATTTATAGTTCTAACATGCCTTGCTTTCCCTTTTTGGTTCATTTTTTTTTATGTTTAGGTAAAGTGATAGTTCATGCACTTGATGAAAAGGCCAGAGCTTACTACAATTTGGAGGGTCTTTGGACCCGAGGGACAATTCAAAATGAACCTGATGGGGTAAGTACGAGGCTAGCTTATATTCGTTTTAAGTAGTAAGATAGTTAGATATAGTTTGGGTTTGTTACAGGTTTACTATTTAATCATTTTTTGATTTATAGCTTATATTTACACGGTCATACCTACCAAATTTTTTATTGGTTAATAGTGTAGATAACAGCGCACCAAATAAAACTCAATTTGAAAACCATTAGGTGGAATTCACCATTTCTTACTTCTGTGCCTGCCACCTTAACATTCATTCACTACTTGGATTTATATTGTGATGGTATTGCCACACCAAATCTTCCTATGGATTAGGCGTTGTGATTGAGGCCAATTCCTGTACCAGTTTGTGTCAAGAGTAGTTCAAAATGGTACTTTAAGTTATTCTTGGTGGAGGTCTTAGAGCAGGCATTCGATGGGTTTTGGGGGCTCGCGCGAGTTATCTGATTAGGCTTATGTTAGTGTATATGGCTTGGTTCAACTGGGCTTGAGCAATTACATAGACATATGTCTTTATTATTTTTATTATGATGATGAATATGTATTCTTGAGATAAATACTGTAGGATGAATGATTCGAATGATCATTTTTCTTTTTACTGATTGTAGCTTTTACAAAAAGCTTTGGTGAAGGTTCGTCGAAAAAAAATTCGAAGAAACCTGCACAAAAGAATGCTTAATTGGTGTCTCAATGTAAACAACCTTTTAAAACTGTAGCTTCTGACTGCATATGATCTAGACAATTTAGAAGTTTGTATATATATCACGGTTTTCTGATCTGTTATTTTAGTTGTTTTGAATACAAATTTTGTTAGGGTTGTCTAGCAGCAATAGTAACGATAGAAAAGAGGTAACATTGAAGCTGTCCATCATCATGCACTCCACTTTTATTTTTGGTGAGTCATGAATCGTTATCGGACCATGGACTTTTACATCACCTACATAAATATGTGAATTAAAAAACCTGTTCACAAACAGAAAATAATATATATATATATATATATATATATATTTTTGTCACCTAGGAGAATGAGATGTATGTTTAATATATATATATATATATATATATATATATATATATATATTTTTGTCACCTAGGAGAATGATATATATATATTTTTGTCACCTAGGAGAATGAGATGTATGTTTAATATATATATATATATATATATATATATATATATATATTTGTATATATATTATTTTTTGTTTGTAAACAAGTTTTTTAATTCACATATTTATGTAGGTGATGTAAAAGTCCAGGCTCCGGTAACGATTCATGACTCATCAAAAATAAAAGGTGAGTGCATGATGATGGACAACTTCAATGTTATCTCTTTTTTATCTTTACCATTGCAGTTAGACAACCCTAACAAAATTTGTATTAAAAACAACTAAAATAACACATCAGAAAACCGTGATATGTATACAAACTTCTAAATTGTCTAAATCAGATGCAGTCAGAAGCTATAGTTTTAAAAGGTTGTTTACATTGAGACACCAATTAAGCATTCTTTTGTGCAGGTTTCTTCGAATTGTTTTTTCAACGAACCTTCACCAAAGCTTTTTGTAAATCCTACAATCAGTAAAAAGAAAAGTGATCATTCGAAACATTCATCCTACAGTATTTAACTCAAGAATACATATTCATCATCATAATAAAAATAATAAAGACATATGTTTATGTAATTGCTCAAGCCCAGTTGAACCAAGCCATATACACTAACATAAGCCTAATCAGATAACTCGCGCGAGCCCCCAAAACCCATCGAATGCCTGCTCTAAGACCTCCACCAAGAATAACTTAAAGTACCATTTTGAACTACTCTTGACACAAACTGGTACAGGAATTGGCCTCAATCACAACGCCTAATCCATAGGAAGATTTGGTGTGGCAATACCATCACAATATAAATCCAAGTAGTGAATGAATGTTAAGGTGGCAGGCACAGAAGTAAGAAATGGTGAATTCCACCTAATGGTTTTCAAATTGAGTTTTATTTGGTGCGCTGTTATCTACACTATTAACCAATAAAAAATTTGGTAGGTATGACCGTGTAAATATAAGCTATAAATCAAAAAATGATTAAATAGTAAACCTGTAACAAACCCAAACTATATCTAACTATCTTACTACTTAAAACGAATATAAGCTAGCCTCGTACTTACCCCATCAGGTTCATTTTGAATTGTCCCTCGGGTCCAAAGACCCTCCAAATTGTAGTAAGCTCTGGCCTTTTCATCAAGTGCATGAACTATCACTTTACCTAAACATAAAAAAAAATGAACCAAAAAGGGAAAGCAAGGCATGTTAGAACTATAAATCCAATAATTGAAAGTTTTCATAACATAAAAAGCAATGTTCACCGATCTAGCAAATCATACATCACCAAAAATAATAGACTGATAGAAGGAAAGTGACAGAGAAAGGACCTATTAAACCCTAAAGACTAACAAAGTAATTTTTTCCCCGAAGCCTTGTCAAGCCACCGCATGCGCTGAGCAATGAAAAGTTAACATGAAAGAATCACTAAATTGCAACACCTCCCGAAATAGATAAAAAGAATTAAACCACAATGTTAGATTAGTTGTAACAGACAAAATTCAGTTAATTCTTCAATAGAAGAGTCATGCATGTTGAGGGGCAGGCTCACCCACACTTTGGCCAATGGGCTGCAGGTTATACTGCCCCATGCAGATTGACGGGCTTAAATGTCCAGCCTACCCACACCTTTTTACAGCACCGGTCTTACCTTGTCATCCCTAATCACCCAAGAATGGTAATTCGCTGGCTCCATTCACCAGTGAAGAAACTCGAATAAGTGCAAGAAAGAAAATCAGAGGTTGTAGAGTGTAGAAACTGATACCATGCTGAGACTACACTCATTATCTTGTTTGATTTAATGAATATCACGCAGAGCCCTAAGACAATAATGTTGTGGAACCAACAAGTTAATTTAACAACTTTCTAGTACTAACGAACTAGTAATTTGTCACGCAGGTAGATCAATTAGCTAGGATAGAGTATAAGTCTCCACTTAAACTGCATCAGTAGCTCTCTGATGTGAGTTTCAACCAATAGCTGCATATTGGTTTACTAATTTATAACATCACACAACATCTATCGTGTGGATGGAATAGACCTCTCTGAAAAAGAAGACCCCATTAAAGATAGTAAACTAGTTCTTCGTAAATATTAATTATTGGAAAAGCCTGTGAATACCTAACATTCCTAAAAGAACATAACATTTAGCAAATGCAGTCAAGATGCTAATTCATGACATTGTATCTGTTAGCAGCCATTATCGCTACTGCAATTTTCTTTACTTGCAGTTCTGTTTGGACAAATTTCTTGAAAATGACTTTAGGTGAGAAAAATTAAAAAAGAGAAGGTAAGTTAAATTAGCTCATTGCACAAAGTAAAAGATAAAAAAAAACAAAAACAAAAAGTTATATAAGAACAATTCTACGAATTTGGGTATGTATAAATTAATTTTAACAGAAAAAACTATCTATTGAAGAAGATTGACCAAACGACCCCTAATGGATTTTCTAAACTCAACAAAATGAACACAAAAATGATTACAAAAGCACGAGATACCAGAGTCAAGTACTATCCACTTTCCTCCCTCTTCCCCTCGGTAGCATCATTCGTTCAGCTCCTCTCTGTTTCTGTTTGGCCTAGTTAATTACACAAATATACATAAGTAGGAAGAAAAACAAAAATGAAAACCACTTTTGAGTTTCAATCGAAAATCAATAATGCAAATATAGCGATAAAAATGACGAAGGAAGGAGGGTGTGGTGCCTTGTAAATTAGGGCTTGGGCTATGTTCTTGACGTGCCAGGTGGACCTGCCAGTGGCGAGAACCATGAAATCGGCCCAATCGCAGTGCTTGGGAACCGGTATCACCTTAACGTCGTCAGCTTTGATATCCATCAGAACCTTCTCGATCTCCGGCAGATTCAGAAGGCAATTACGGCCGTCAACGGCGGACAAAGAACAGAACCCTACCTTCTTCTTCCATGATTGATGAAGAAGAAGGGCCTCTGAATATCGCAAACACGTTCTAATTCGAAGAAGCCCCCACATTCCAGTTCCACGCTCAAATCAAACTAACTAGAGCAGTACGAGTGAGCCTGTGAATAACCATTGGTAACGCGACGACGCTGTTTTCATTTCTAGTTTTTTTTTTTTGCTGCCATTAATCTATCCGCATTTGCAATTTTTCTCTGTTGTATTTTGGGTTGAGTTTGATTAAAAGCATTAATTAAATCGTTAATACCGTTTTTTTCATATTATCAAATTGTGTATTGTAATCTTCTAATTTTTTTTATGATTCTTTTAATTAAATCGGTAGTAATTTGTTTAGTGGATAATAATGTGATTCAATTATTCAATCTGACATATATATTTTAGCATTCTTATCATTTAAAATAGTACCAACTTCAATTTAACATATAATAAATATAGATTCTTTCTAATAAATATAAGCATTACATTCATCAAAATAAATTGAATAAATATTGAGGTCAAAATAATATTAAACCTATTTAAATTCACTAAAATGTTAATTTTTTTTTCTAAAACCTTCGATAATTCAGTTTGTAGAAATTTATTTATCGTAAGACTGTGAAATATGTGTTGGTGAATATGATTAAGACTTTACATCTTTTCTCTCTTTGCCACAAAACCTATTATGTAACTTGGTGAAATGATTAACTATGTGAAGAAATTGCTATGTTGTCAACCAATTTAATATATATATATATATATATATATATATATATATATATATATATATATATATATATTGTGAGAACCTTATTTAATTAGCACACAAATCCACTCTCTGATCCTCATTTAATGCACCTGGCCACGTCAAAACCCACTCACTTCCACTCTGCATGCGCCTGCCAAGTGTCAAGGCTGGAACCTTTGGAAATTTGTAGTGGAAGACAAGTGGCATCCGTGAATTGGACACTCGTCCTACGTGAGAAGGGAAATGATTTTCTGAAAAACCTTCTCCCCATTCACGCATACACCTTTCTTCTTCCTCTGAACCAAATGTTTCAAATTCTCCAGCTTCTCTCTAAACCGTTTTCATCTTCTCTCTAAGATAACTCACCGTCATTCTCTCCGATCCCATTTCAGACATCGTAGAAACCTTCCCTGCACTGTGAGCATCATTCTGAACCGAACAAAACTGAGAACTGAACTGGTAAGTTCTCGTCTCTGCACCTTCATCTATTTAGTTCATGCGAACCAAATTCTGGTTGCATGCATGAGTTATAGGTCTGAACTTTGTGTCATTTTGGTATCTTAGATTTAGTGAAAATCGTGGAGTGATTCGTTGGGTAGAAAGCTGTGAGTGATCGAGAGAAAACCTTAAGCATTTGGAAGTGCACTACTGAACCAGGTAAGGGAAGCTTTAGTAATTTAGTTTAATACTGGTTTGATGTCTATGACAGTAATGAAGTGTGCTGGTTGTCTAAAATGTATGAATTATATGAATTTTGAGTGTGTCTGAATAAGCATGGTTGCACTGGATGTATATTATGAATGTTGTTTGAATCGTATGCATAGAATGAGATGTATGATTTGGAATATAATAGAATTTCTGTATGATTTGGAATGATAATGTTTTGAACTGGATGTTGATGATGATATGTTTGAACTGGAAAATGGAAAATTTTGTATTGATGAAATGATAATATGAATTCTGTAATGTATGAGATTTATGTTAGAGATAAATTCTAAGAATGGATCGTATGAAAATTGTGAAGTTAATGAGAATGAAAAAATCTGGAAATCTGATCTCCTCTGATTGATGATGTACGTTCGTCATCGAACGGTCTTATACCGTTCGGTTTCTTGGAAAATAACTTTGAATAAGGAGTCTTTCATTTGGAAAGGA
>NC_142174.1:3633339-3689228 GCF_029865625.1 Vigna umbellata | reverse complement strand
TATATCCTGGCCTTAGACATGAAGGCAGGTTGTTGATGGTAAAAGTGTGGTTAACATCTTTAACTCGCCGTGCAGTTTCATTATACCTTTTCATAAAGGCTTTCAAAGTTTTCCCTTTCTCCTGTTTAGTATTTACAAATTTCACTGGTGTTATCTCCTGCTTCTGATTGGAGGCGTATTGCCTTCTAAAGAGGGTTTCTAAAGTGGCGAAGCAATCCACTGTGTTTGGAGGAAGAGTGTTATATCATTCCAATGCTTCGTCCTTGAGCGATAAGGAGAAGGCTCTGCATATGACCAGATCACTGTCCGTGTAGAACGCCATTACATTAGTGAAGATCCTAAGATGATTGTCGGGATCCGTTGAGCCATCATACCTCTCTAATACCGGAGGATTTGTCTCTGGCATTAGAGTTTGCATGATGGTCGCTGTAAAAGGGAGTAAGCTGGTTGGCCGAACCATTTTGATGGGCGGAGGTCCTCTCCTTCTTCGACCGTTCGGGTTGTGTGCTGGGATGGCTGCCGATTACTACTTCCCTCATTTCCATTCTCGTGGTTTGAGTCAGACCGCTCGGTATGGACCTGTTCCGCCCTTAGCGCCATAGTCTCTTCTAGGTGCTTTCGCTGCATCTCTTGTTGTGCTTGCACTTGCGCCTGTATGGTTCTTGCCTATGCTTGTTTTTGTGCTTGCATCTGCGCTATCAAATCTCTGGTGTTATGCTGTTCCTCCATGCTCCTCGTGGTCACCATTGGGTTTGCCGCTCGGCCCCACGGTGGGCGCCAAAATGTTTCGGAAGATTTTTACGGGACCGAGAGACTAACCTGTTCCAACGTGTCTTCCTTGCCTCCGAACGCTTGGATCGCCTGCCTTCCGTGTGGACCGCTCAGTCACCTTCAATCTCCTGCCGCTGATCGATCAGTCTCTTTCTTGACGAGGGGGGATGTACCTGCAAAAGGCACTCTGACGCTCAAGTTAGGCGTGTGATTTGAAGAGCCTCGGCTCTTGGTTGAATATTTAGTGAATTGTTATCACTATTGAATATTTGAGAGTAGCGTAGAGTGAATAATGTGTAAGTGGAACGTACCTGGCTTTCAATCCTGGCTTTCTATTTATAATTTACCTCATGGATCCTGAGCTTATATAAGCCCAATAAAATATAAATAGAATAAAGTATAAACAGATTACCTGAAAATCCGGTTGGTTATTTATAACTTGCCCTATCAATATCTTTAATTAGATATTCTTTGATTATTTTATCATCTGCTGGACTATTGATCCAATAATAACTTAAGCGCTGGTCCAATTGCAACCCAATCTTTGACCTGAATGGATAGATCGAACGATGCTGAATGTTAACCGTTCGACCTCCACTAGATACGATACACATGCTAATCCGAGGGCTAAACTAAAAAAGATAGGAGAAAAGTGACAACATTTATTTCATCACGATCAGATGAAATTAATTTCAATATGATATTGTTGATAATTTATTATCTTTTATAAAAAAGTAAAAAAATAAACTCAATCAATGAAAAAAGTAATTAAACAATTTCTTATAGAGTAGAAACACCAACTGTCCTAATTTTAATAATAAAAAAAACAAGTAATTAATAAACATGCTAATATGTCGATGTAACATGTAAGTGTAATTATAAAAAATATTTATGATTGAAGATAACAAAAAATGAACAAAAGTAGATATTTAATGACAGAAAACTTTCTAATCAAATGACAATATGCAATATCTAAAACTATAATTTTACAATTCAAAAGCCTGAAGAAACGAAAATAATTAATGTAAAAAAATAATTTTCATACTATTATTTTTTTTAATCAAATCTGAAGAGATTACTTAATGATAGATAAACATGAGACAAGTGAATAATTAATCACACAGTAATATTTTTATATCAGAACTGAATCATCAAGTGCTTCATTATGATATCTTAGTCTGAATGTGAGTGAGCAGTGCACACAAGTTGTAATTGAAAAGAAAAAAACATTTAGAGCAATGTGTTGTGAAGGGTCTATTTCTGAATGCACAAAGGGACCATGACAATATCAACCACTCTTTCTGGGTCTCTGTCCGTACATATGTTTTTCTTTTGTATGCAACTGGTCTTAAATCTGTGTTTCACTGTCATAACTTTTGGCCATTTTTTTGCTGTTTTTTATGAAATAATCTTGTTTCAGATGAAACCCTAAAACTACCTACCACTATATGGGTATCCCAATTATATATTCAACATTCGAATTCTTTTATATTAATAGATGCCTAAAAGAAAACACACTCTGTAGTACTTCAATGCAGGTAGAGATAAAAAAAAAATTAAACATCTTATAAAAAAAAGACAGATTTATTATCTTAATATCATCATTCAATCACAAATTTCTCAATAACCTTTTTATATTGTTATTTGGGTTGGTTATTAAGACAAACCAGTTGTTTAATAATATAAGGGTTAGATATATTTTTTCTCTTAACTTTCATTAAAAATTAAAATTAGTTTATTTTTAAAATTTTGGATTAATTTAGTTTCTATTTTTAAAACGTGTGAATTTAATTTTTTTACCAAATTTTGTTAAGTTTATTTAAGATTTCAAATGCGTTTCTTAATTAATATTGAAGAAAAAATGTGTCAAAAAATATAAACAACTCAAATTTTGTTATGATGTGTTTAAAATATTAAATAAACTTAACAAAATCTGGTTTAAAAAACTAAATCTACATGTCTTTAAAATTGATTGACTAAATTGGGTCAAAATTTTAAAAAAAATAATTATAATTTTATTAAAAGTTAAGGAAAAAAAACATTACATAATATAATTATGAAAACAGTAAATTTATAGATCTTCTAATTTAAAGTGATCAATTAATAAATAAAAAAGTATTTTTTTTAATAATAACTAACATACCCAACACAGATATGTCACAGCGTGACTAACAAAAATTCTTTACTAAAGTTTCAACAATTTTATTATATCATTTAAATAATTATTAAATATCTTTTAATAACATACTTCTAACAATTATATTTATTATTTAAATAATATAAAGACCTTATAAATACACAAATACTTGTTTGTTTAGATTTATTATCAAGACGAATCATATTATCAATATAAAAACTTTAATATAATAAATTTATAGATATTTTATTTTAAAGTGGTTAATTAAGAAATAGGTTTAAACTCTCGACTGGTCCTCATTTTTATAGTTGAGTCTTTATTTTTGCAACTGTCTCAATTGGATCATATTTTTTGTAAAAATTGTTTATGCTGATGTGCATTGTTTGATTAGATGAAATTTTTATTTAAATTAAAAAATTATGACGTGACAAAAATGAATTGGTTTATATTAGAATAATATGTTAGGGATTGAAAAGGATAAGAAAAGGAAAGAGTGAATTGAAAAGGGAATTAGGGATGTGGACATTAACCACCGAACGTTCTTCATCAAGTCAGGCCATAGGCCTCCCTGTCGGCCGCCGGTCATGGTCGGAGCTTCGTCGGCGGCAATCTCTCTTTGTCTCTCTATCTCTCTCTGAAGTTCAGATTCTCTCTTTCGCTCTGGGTTGGAATTGAGTCTCTCCCATCGTTGTTGGTGTTATGAGTGATGGGTATGCCCTGCCGCTGTTCCCACACCTCACACATCACCGAAATCATCATTACCAGGCAAATGATAATGTATAATCCATTAAAACCAAATAGAATTTGCCATAGTCAAATAATCTTAACTTCAGATTTTAATGAACCAAGGAATTCATTCGAAATAACATCAATGATATACTTTCATGTCTAAAGTTGAGCAGATTTCTTTCAAAGGCAGTTTTGTTCTATTAGTATTTAAAATGTCATTAATTGACCTTTCAATCACTGACCAAGTTAAAATATTGGAGTAAAACATAATTCTCAAACCAAAATACTGTCACAAAAATGATAAAAGAAAGGAGTCAATGAGTTATTTTGAAGATTTCCAAAACCCAAATTCAAATATAGCAGATGCAATAGTATATAAGAAAGTAAGACAAAATCAAACTAACAAATGTTAGTGGTATATCATTCATCGTAGACATATCAGAAGAATGACAATATCTCTTTCGGTTTCGCGGGCACCACATCAAATATGGGTAATTGCATTAGAAAAAAACATCTCCCATGGAAGTCATAGGCCAATCCTGTACTTTAGAGCAAATTGCTTTTAATTTGAGACACCATTAGAGGTGGCATAAACAAAAAAAGGAAAGGAAAATCCCAAAAATCTCGCTCTGTCTCTCCTTTCGAACCTCTTCTCAGACTACTACAAAACGATACAGTTCTGTTGTCCACGCCAAACTCTTTCTCTATTAGGGCTTTCCCCAATCAACAAACTGTGCATCACCCAAGTGTCGAACTCGTAATCTTGGTGACGGTAGTCTCGAACTCGAAGAAGAGGGAAAGGGTTTCCCTGCTTGCGAGTGAATAGGAGGAGTTAGCGTTGTTGACGTTGACGCGGTGACCGGCGGCGAGCTTGGCGGCGACCGGTGGCGCTGGTGGCACCCTAGCTCACGCCTCGCGGCGGCCGAGCTCGCACAAGAGGCGATTGACGGAGGAACAAGAGAGCTTCTCTCTCACGCGCGAAGAGAAGAAAGAGAAGGGAGGACCTAACGCCATGGCCGGCGATGCCTCCGATGGTGAACAGCGGTGCTGGCGATGCCTTGGACCGCGACTCGCGACAACCGATTGGGTGGAGGCTGAGGCGGACGCGCATGAGCGGAGGAGATGAGCGCTTCTGGGGTTCCTCTGGTTCCCTTTTGGTTTAAAGTGGAGGATGTAGAGACCAATTGGTCTGGTAGGAGAGGCGAAAAGCCTAATGGGTTTCGGAGTGGTAGAATGCCCGTCTTTTCTAGGATTAATTCCTCTTCTCCCAGTAACCAAATCATTAATTCTCTTTCTCTAATCTTATTTCAGTAAAAATGTTTTAATCTGAAGAATTTTACCTTCAGTTGAGGGAGAAAGGGTGCGTGTCTGGAGAATGAGGGTTTGAGGGTTGAAGTTGGAAGGAAGTAGTTTAGGTGGAGGAGCGGAATAGGTGAAAGGTAATAAGTGATTGGAGGAAAGAAGAAGCACCACACATGGATTTGATGATTATAAAATACATCACATGTTCAATTTAATGCACAATGTCACGCCATCAAAACATAAAATATAACTCATTTTTACAAAAAATATGATCCAATTGAGACTGATGTAAAAATGAAAACCCGATTAAGATTACCATACAAAATTGGGATGAAGCGAGGGTTTAAATCTAATAAATAAAAGAGCATTTTATCTTAAATTGAAACTTCACCGAAACTTGAATTTTCCTTTTTGAAAGTGATTCTTGAGATAAAAGCTCTGATTGGACACATCGAGAACGTTGCATCGAGTAACAACTACCGAATAGCAATGATCGAGAATGACAAGACTACAAGTTGTGGTGCCGCCATGGTTTACGCTTTTTGCTCAAACATTTGGAAACTATGCACACCCATCCATATTCAATGTTAAAAGCACAACTTACACAACTTGTGCTACAAAAACCAACAAATCCCATTATTGTGCCTCAAGGACCCACAAATTACACTTATATTTAAAACATAACAATCACAATATTATTATAAAAAATTATCAAAAAAAATTATTTAAAATTTTTTCCTTAAAATATTTGGCTACTTGCAAGCTCTTGGTCCCAGAATGCTTTCAAACCCAAAAGTGAACTAGAAGTGTCTATCTGAATATCTGCTTTATTTTTTAACTCAATTTAATTTCCATAGCATGTGGGGTCTCTCTCCACGTGCTGTAGGACCAATCCATTTATAGAATTAATGTTCACCACCTGCCATTGTCCTTTCCTTGAATTCATCCTTTCATTAGTTCCACATGTTTTCGTGATGTGATGAAAATATCTTTTAAGGCAGAATGTTGCATTCCACATTTGTGAATTGGACAATTGGTCAAATATCACAGTGAATAAGTTTCTGTTGTGTTAGTGTTACTCTCCTTATCCTTTCTTTTCCCTGTCTACTTTAGGCTACACAAGAAGAATATTCCTTTCAGATCAAAGTGAGCATCAACAATGGTTATTACTGCACTTTTGAACTAAATATCTGAAAATCAAACACTTGCAAGAGATTGAAGATTCCACTACCATGCTCTTTGCATGGCATGGCAGGAAGTCACAATGGCCTAGTACTTGAACTAATTCTGTATAAACTATGCTCTTCCTTAATCCTTTTCTCTCATAAATTTTGAATTCTACAACTTCATTGGTAGCTATCATCAGATTAAACATCATGTTCATAGGATATTTTTTGCTTTCTGCCATTTCTACCTCCTCCTTCTGGAATTCTCTCCTTTTCTTCCTCTATATCTTGGAGTAGGTTCACCTGTCTTCACACCATGATCAAGAAAATACAAACTCAATTAAGTCTCATAATAATGCATGAGAGATATTATGCCATGTAATGTATGATGCACATGAATTGGAACTTTCACAAATACCAGCCAAAAATCTGAGATAAATTAAGCAGAAGACTAAAGGGAATCACTTACCATCTTCACATACCTCACATACTTCATTGTTTTGTATCCTCACTCATTGGTAATGATAGTTTACATGACCGACCTTGTGGACACGAACAACATAAAAGACACCTCTGATTAAAAGACTCGATGAAAGATTCAGCTTGAATAAACTATCTTTTCCCTTAACCAATACTCCAAACAGATAATGCAGATTCTTGTTGAGTTTAATTTCCATATACTTTGAGTCTAACACTTCATTTTTCATGTGTATGCCATTGATGATATATGATGTATCAAATGAAATATAAGCAAAATGCAGTATATACTAACCCCAAAACAGAAATTCTGGTAACTGGTGTCAAAGACAGAGGAGTCCTCTGCCTTCCCAAATTTCATCTCAGTGGAATTGCGTTTATTTGAACTAGAACTTTCACTGTAAGTCATGTAAGCAGATGAATTAGAGCAATCGGCAGAAGAAAGAGAGGGGCTTCCATCCAATCCAATATCAGCTTGAAACATGTCTTCAAACAACTGTTGCAACTCCTCAAAGCTCTCCTCTCCATTTTCCTGTTATTTCACATATAAATTCATCAATAGTCTATGCTCAAATACGCTTCTAGCACCAACCTTTAGATGCTTTCAATTTTTTCAAACTTCTACTAGATTATCATACCAAGGATCATTCTTTCAAAACTAGCAAAAACTCAATGGAGTTCTCAGACCGATAGTCACAGTTTAAAATATACAACAAGAGTTAATTTAGTTTTACATGTATGGAAAACACGTTATTGAAAACTTTGATGATTCTAATTTAGCCAAGAATGATAAAAGGCGTGTTGGCTAACTGGCCTTCAACTACTTGCTGTTTTGGCATGCTGCAAGAAACTTCATTATTAATTTTTTTAGGTCCAACAAGAAACTTCAATAATAGCCTTCTGATTTCTTAGCATTTGGTTAGGTCGCCAGTCCAAAAAGGAAAAGAAAAAGGTGGCTTGGTGACAATGGATTGGTCCATTCATGACAATAGAAAAACTATAAACTACATAGTATTTGACAAAAACAAACACTATGTGTATGTCTAGCTTTATCCACCAAACCAAAAGTACATATAAAACAAACAACATTGAAACTGCATAGCTTTCTGACCCAACACCCCACTAAGTAGATGATGACTCACATTTGATTTGGTCTGACTCATCATTGTTAACATTTCGTCCAAAAAGTCCCCCATGCCCTGCAAAAAAGAAATTAATTGTTTGATCAGATCAACAAAATTATGGGATCACGAACAAGATTCAGTCCCCTCCACCAAAACCAAACTCGATTCGATGAATTATTCCCCTCTCACTGAATTCTATAAGCAACATGCCCATGTGATCTGTGACACACAAATTGACTTGTAACAAAGCTTGTGCCTTTGTTTGTGACAATCCCAATGAGTACAGCCAAGTTTTTGTAGGACTTATCGGATTCTTATTACTCCCCGAGAAGATGCCCCTTTTAACAGGAAAATAAAAACATGGACGGTGCAAAAAACAGAAACGTGACAAGACTGCAGGACAACAATAACACTCATGCATTCACACAATCTAATCATCACCGTTGAGTGAAAATCAGACCCTTCAAATCTCATGCATATTATCTTCATTCACTTATGCTGATTAGAAAAACAGAACAGTATACAAATTAATAAAAAAATACGTCACTTCTATACTATTTCTGTAAAAGTTAAAACAACCTTAACAATTCAACGGTATACGATGATTGAATCACAAATCTACACTATTTGCTCTCCTTCCTTATTTCAATTTAGAACCCCCACTGAAAAAATATAAATGCATGGAAAAACAAGATTTACCCTTAAACACATAAAATAACAAAATTGCAAAAAGATAGAACCAAATTGGTTACTTCGAGAAAAAGAGGGTCAAACTGAAATTGCTTCTATTCGAGGCAATAAAACATAGGGATGAGCGGACCTCAGGGCATGGTTACTGTAGAAGATGGCATGAGATGAGGTGAATGACTTACGTTTTCGTCGTCATCACTATCGTAGACACCAACGTCGTACATTAGCCTTTTGTTGGCGTCAGATAAAACTGTCACAGAGGAAAAACACCATTTACACCAAATAAACAGCACAGGAATGAGATTTCAAACAAGAGCAAAATTCAAACTTTTCTTTAATTTTTAGGAGAAAATGAACAAGTCAATCATGGGTCAATGTTCAATCGTGGAAACATCTAAAGGGCATTACCAGAATAGGCTTCCCCAATTTCCTGGAATTTCTTCTTAGCTTGTTCCACTAACTCTGAATTCCCAGATGCAGCACAACGATCCGGGTGCCACTTCTATCCCATAAAAAAAACAAAACATCATTCACAACGGCTAATATTTAAGAAACATGGTTCAGAGAAGAGCAAAGAAGAACAGAAAAAGAACCATTTGGGTTCAATTCAAACCTTTGCAAGTTTCTTATATGCCTTCTTTAGCTCCAATTCAGTGCACTCCTTGTTCAACCCCAAGATCGTATAGAAGTCATTGCTTTTGTTTCCTTCATTAGCCATTGCTATTCCCACCGCCACCAACAAACCAAACTTCCTACAAACCAACCACACCAAAGGAAAACTCTCCACAGAACCAATCAATTATCAAACCAAGGTTTCTTGTCGACGAATTGAACTAACACACGAACTCCGTACAACCATAACATTAAAAAAGAGACACCAAAATCACACCACAACAGCAATATTAATACTACTGTCAAGCAAATGGTATAATATATATAAAATATATTATTAAACTTTGATGGCAAGTTGGGTTTGGTGCTCTACATGTTTTTGTGAATAGGAACACGGAACTCAGCACTTGCTTTTGATTCCGTGGAGTGAAAGGTGAAGAGCAAAAGAGGATCTCATGAACACTCCAGAACCTCTAACCCTGCCTTGCACCTTATATAGTTTTTTTTTTTTTTTATTTGATTTTCTTACTCTTTAAAGAAAATTTTAAAGTATGATAAAATCCCCTTTTAGTAATATCTAGTTTCGCCTATTCTTTGTAGAAAAATCTTCAAAATTCAACAACTTTGATCGTGTGTGTGTGTATATATATATTATTCAACTTTTTTTAGAAAGATGTATAAAAATGAAAACTTTTCTTTAATAAAATGGATAAAAATAAACAAATAATTGATAAAAAGCAAGGTAGTTGGTTTGGACTATGTATGAGGATTGAGGGTGGTAATAACGTAAGGCTGAGATTCTGTGGTAGCTTAGATATTTCATGGGAGAGTGTGTCCAGAAGGTTCTTTCTCTGTGAATGTGAAAGTGTTTTTTTTTTCTGTGGATGTGAAAGTCCTTTTCTTAATGAGTTTGTGAGTTTTAAGAGGAAAGAGAGAAGAAAGTTGGATCTAATTGTGGGTCCCACTGGTTTATCAAGCTGTTTAACAGCTTGGAGAATTGATTGCATTGTCACTGTCTTATAGCACAGAAAGAGAAAAAGGTTAAGAACTGAACTCACTTTTCGAAAACAGGTTATGTTTGTGCAAAATATAGATACTTTGATTACAGACCTATGTTATTATGAACCTATAATTTTAAAGATCAACTTCACACTATAAATCAAGAATAGTTTCACTCTTGCATTGTCTCCCACGTTCAGATCCTTAATGGTCACGATCCAGAAATATACTATTTCAATTTTGACAAAAAGAAAAATAAAGTGACACTATGGAACTTTGGAAGATGAGGCCAATAAGCACCCAAAGTTGGGACATCATGGCATGTCGTCAGCATTCATTGTATGTTTGCATGCAAGGTGAAAAGAACAGAATACTACCTCTTCTGTGTAATTTTCTCACCAAAACTTATGCTGTTTATTTAACTAACCCACCATGTTCCAAATCTGTCACGATTTCAATATAATTTTATAAATTTAAATAATGTTAAAGTAACAAAATTTTTGAAATTGAACAAAAGTTATATAATATTTCTACACATTCTAAGCCGTTGTGAATGGTCCTTTGACCGAGTTCCGATCGGTTCTAGTAGATCGTTATCACTGACACATACTATCCAATCAAGATAAGTATTACTTATTAATCAATCATGCGGACAAACAGATCAAATGGACTGCCTCTAACAGTAAAAATCTTTAAAAATTATTTCTAATCAAGATTACTAGTAAAAATTGTTTACTAGATAATAAATCATGATTAAAATTTTACGAATTTAAATTTTTATTATAATCTCCTCCGCTCGAATTAACCACTTACTTTGAACATCAGAGTATTTTTGTTTGAGTACACTCAAACGATTTTGGAACGAAAAAACTTTAACTGAAAACATTTAAAAATACCTTTAACTGACTTGAAATAAAGTATGAAAAACCTACACCCAAAGTGATAATTCTTTACATTACTTCTGCTTAATAATATATACTAAAGTTGTATCACCTTACACGATTTCTTCACAAATGAAATCATATTTAACACGACTAGCCCATTTGTAATTTTTTCTTAAACTGTCCATTTCAATGATTTTGAAAAAAGAAAATTATGCCATTTTAATATTTTTACGGTAAAAAGAATTGCTCAAACACAGACTTTGACAGATACATTTTGGTAAGTTTATCAGATAATTTCTTGCAGCAAACCAGAAGAGTGATATTTTGAAGTTTTGGAACTATTCTTTCATCTCATGTGATGTAATGAAGTAGACATGATGTATGATCCCGTGGGCCCAGAAAGTGTTGAACCACAAGAGTTATGGCAGTGACAAAGACAAATAGTCCTTTGATATGTGTATATATATAAATATGTGTGTGTATATATATGTCTCTTGGTGGTGGTGGTCCCTATGGCCATGTAGGAGTAGAAGTTCCTCGAAATCACGTGCCAGAACGTGACACAATACCACACTATGTATGATTCTGTACAAGATACGACCATCTTCAATTCTTCATCACAAGCATGCACTTAAAGGTGATAGGAGACATTGTCTTGCAAGTAGAAGGAAAAGGTTCATATGTGAAGATCGTGGACTAATCCTGGCCTTAGCTTGCTTCAAGACTCTACCACCTATATATAACCCTTTTTTTTTTACCATTTTTATCACTAGTTAATCTTTTATTTTTATATCTAAATTCCCCATTATGTCACTGTTGTTTGAGTTTGATTAGACTGGTTTTAATTGGGTGTCATTGTTGTTGTTCTTTGTTAGTATTTGGATGTTTTTTTCTTCTATTAATTCTATGAATAATAAAAAAATAAATTCTTTTCTAATTCTAAACTTATGTTAAAGTTCTTCTTTTTATTTTACATTTACTATATTGATCAAAATTGAAGAGTTACTAGCAGTATTTAATGTCAAAGTCAATAAAAATTCAACAATATAATAATAACTTTATATTAAATATAACTAACTTATCATAGTACTTTCATCTTATATTTATAAATTTTATAATAATATTTAGATTTAACATAATCATCTTTACGGATTCTCTAGTTAAACTGTCCAAATTTAAAGTGATTAAATAATCATACTATATAAGATGAATTTAGTTAAATTTGTTTTTATTTACTTTTACTTTTAAAAAGATGTAAGTTTAATTATTTTTCTAGTGTTAATCTCAAGTTTAAATAAAAATATTAAAATGAAAGTGCATCCACTTATCTCGAACTAGTGAATTGATTGTAATGTTAGGATTCTGAGAATTTTTGGAAAAGCGATGTATTTGCCCGTACACATCATATCACAAACTTTTTTTTTTCAATTTCAATGTATTAAGATCAAATACAATTCAATTATTATTATTTTCAGAAAGTTATTGTACATAGATGAAACCACTTTGTAGACTAAACCAGAATTTTCTATTTGAAAAAAAAAATATAGCATTAAGATTGAAGTGGGCAACAAACATTTCTGTCCACATGATTCTTTATGAAAACAGAGCGTATTTGGCGATCATTTCAGTCAAGATTATTGGCTCAACCCCTTATTAATAAGAATATGTAAGTTTATTTTTTCTTAATGTAAATTTATTTATTTTCTTAACTCTTATATAAGTTGTAAGGTAATGCACTAACAATTTATATTTTATTAAAGAAAAAGACATTAAGTTCTAAAGCTTTATCTCACCGTCATATTAGTTCATCAAGCTAAGAAAAATAGGCGAGTCCCTAGGCTTTTTCTAGGGTTTCCTATGAACTTCCTAAAAGTACCATTTTGTTCATCTTCATTTTAGTCCAAACTTTTAGAACTAGAGTGATAATAACATGTTTAGAAACAAAATGGAAAAAGAAGTGAATTTCATTTATTTCAATAATATATTTATAAATTTTGGAAACCTAATTTAGTTTTTCTTAACTTTAAACACTAATATTAGAATAAAAATACCATTTTTTATAGACTAAACTGTTCATTCATGTTGAAAAATTTAAATATGAATTTAATTCTCATTAAGTAAAGATAAAAAATGTTCAATAAAATATAAAGAAGAAGATCCATCAATTTAATATATATATATTTTTCTAAAATAGGACATAGGAAAAGGAAAACCATATCCTTTCTTTGGTTGTGTTGTTGGAATGCAACCACAAGTTCAAAAAAATTCCCATCTCATCGTCTTAATCACCAAAAAGTTTGTGGGGGCACTCTATTTTGTTCTATACTTTTTAAAAACTATTTTATTTCAGCTGGGTAAACTTGACCAAATACTCAACAAACAAGGCTCATGGCATTGACTTCTTATGGCAATTTGCAACTTGTTTTCACAACTTGCACATTGAGAGACATCAATTTCCAGTTCAATGCAGCCAAAATGCATCCCTTTTTGTTTAGTTACTTATGTGGCCCCATAGATTCTAATCACACTCCAATTTTAGTAACAATAATGCAAAAAAAGGAAAAAAGAGAACAAGACAGAATATAGCAAGTTGTTGCAGCAAGAATAGTAATTAACTGTCAAGTGGCTTTACCGTGACACAGAAGGACATTTTATTATTATAAGAATCAATTCACCAAGTCCCTTTCAATTGCAAAGTCCAAAGCTAAACACAACTTGCTCCTAGTTTTGCTCTTATGTACAAAGAGAGAAGGGTTGATCCTAAGTTGCAGATATTGTTGCATCACTGAATAACTTTATTTGAAAATTCATCACTGCATTAAGAAAAGTGTCATATAGTAAGTTTATCTATAAAATCACACATTAATTTGAAATTGTTTATTACTTTATTAATACATTAAGGTTTATTACATACAAAACACCAAACATTTCTTATTATTGTTTGAACTTTTACAAATAAATATTTATAATTTAAGGATTAAATTAGTAAAACTTATATTTTGTATAAAATTAGTTAGTGGCACATCAGTATTGACTATTCTTTCTTTTTTCACAGGTATCCTTCTTCATGTCAAGATCAAACACTAAACTTCAGCACTTCTCTCCTCAAAGATTCAAGATTAGTTCTTCCTTCATGCATTGGGCCAAATTTTTATTGAGATGAAATCTATGCATGTGTTATTGGTATTATGATAGAACTATATTTGAATACATGACTGCATGCAAAGCATCTAAACCCCCTACAACTAGCCAATTCAAGTGGATCGTCTATGTGTATTCTTGTTCTAGTTACAATTCAACCAAAAACGATTTACACAGGCACTGCCCTGTCATAGAAAACTAATACCAGAAAGTACTTACATGAAAGATATTCATTCTAATCCATTCATATACATAATTAAGTGAATAAGTTAAGTGAGGTATACTAAAAATATTTATATCCAAAGAGTACATTTAACATAATAAGATCAAACAGTATCAACCTTGTAATTTCTAAGTTTATCTTATTAGGATCTTCAGTCATTATGACTGATAGCACTGATGAGATAAGATATCTTCTGCTGAAAAAAAGCAGCAGAAAAGTCATAAAAGATATCTATATCCCACTGGTTTATCAACTGTTCAACTTAAAGTTTCGTCAAGATAACGAGGAGTGGGTAGTGGCATATACTTCAAAAGGAATATAGAAGTCTTCTGGCCCAATTATAGATTCCATAATAAATCAAAATAAAACTATGATATTTTCTTTATCTTGACATTAGTCCAAAAAGATCTATTATCTTTACTAACGACTGATCTCTGTTGAAATACCAAGTTGACCACTTAACATATTCTTTCATCCGCGGAATTAAAAAAATGAGATTTCGTTTGAAAAAAATAAATAATCCAGTTCCATTCATGTTATTGATAAATAAATCAATTAAGTTTGATTCGAAGCAATATGTCACGAATACATCCCTCTCTTCTAAACATTCTCAATTATCTATTTTTAGCTTAAATTTATTACAAAACACAAAATTAAAATTGAGACTTGGCCAATTTGTTTTAAAGTTATGCATAACTTAAAATAGTGAAATGATTTTGAATTAATAAACAGCTGAAATTTGCTTTTCGATTGAAAAGCGGGATAATTGATTTTCAACAACCTAGGATATAGATTGCCAGCATTTCACATTTAGTAACCCTTTCTTAGCAGAAGGCATCATTTAGTTGGGAAAACTATAGTAATCTACTAATATTCTATAGCATGAGAAGATTATAATTGCAGGAATCAGCTTTAATTTGTGTATGGGTACAAGACTAACTGATAATGATATTTGCCCCCTATGACTAGGTTAGTAGCATTGCACATTTCTATCAAATTCATTCACCACAGTTAATTGATGACCGACAATCCAATTATGTCAGCAGTATTGTCAAGGTGACAATAAGTCTTGATTCTTCTGCTGTGAACATGATGAAAACAATGAATTTTGTTCTTCGAAAGTGCTTACATTATTGGATCTACTATAGCACTCAATAATACAGTCTTTGTATCGGTACTTTAATAACTACCAAATATATTTTTCCATTAGGAGCCATCAAATGATACATTGTTATTACAAAAAAGGGCACTCTAGAAGAAGAGGAAAATTCTTGATTTTTATGTGTAAACTATTCACTTCATTCTGTCCTCAAGGCTTTGATCCAATCAAGATCAACTCTGAAATCACCTGGTCCAGATCTAGCACCTGGGACACCACCCTCAGCATTGACAGACAAAGACATGCCCAAAATACGCGATGGATTCATTTCCAAATCTGCATCTATAACATTCCCTCTCCAAGTAGGTAAATACCGAGCTAGAGGAATCTGGCAATCAATGAATGTAACATGCATGTGATACCCATCACTTGTGTTGATTTAGAAAATCAACCAGGTACAAACAACACAAAGAAACTCTTATGTCAATAGGCAATGCCCACTAAGTAGATTACACGATGTCATTGCACTTGGATAAAGAGCATGAGTGATCCGTGTTTAGTATATTGACAAATTATGTGGGATGCAGAGGATCTACACAACCCTCCTTTATCGGGGCATGAGACTTGATTATGAAGCCATAGACAGAGCTTAACCATGTACAAAACCTAGCAAAATTCTATTATATGTTGACATATTGTCCACCCAACTTCAAAAATAAGATCGGTGCACAACAAGACCTATTTTGCTCACTAACAAATAACAATGTTGATATTTGATACTTATATGAATAGCAACCATGACAGTTGAAGACATGAGTTGTTCCAAAAATGAGCAGCACAGAAATTATAATGTTAAGCATAAGATCTATAGAAACAATCAACATTTCTTATGCAAAAAAGTTCCTTCCTGAAAACTACAAATATGGTACCACTAGAAAATTGTATAGAAAATTTTGAAAATCACACATGAATAAAAAATCCATACTTTATTTAATTATTGTGATATTAACATCTTTATTGGTATTGAGTTAAAAAAGAATAGAAAAGAAAAAATAACTTGTGTTAGTTAAAAGTTGAAATCCTGTGAACTCTCCAACATTTACACGAGTCTGATGCAGTTATGACACAAACAACTATTGTTTTGAAGTGTTTACACTTCCTTGGCAGCCTCCAGTAATATATAAGAAGCTTTCGAACTTATAAATTCCATGATCCAGTGTTAATGCTCTAGAGATTTATAATCAAAGCAAAATAATTAGTGTACTGTTATGCTTTGATTCCAGGAATTGTATTCCTAATTACACCTAGACCTTTTATAAACATTGTAGTAGTAAGGCTTCTAAGGAAGTAGATGGAACGCTACAAAGGTAATGTGCTGATGTGCAAAATCTTTCGTTGCATCTGATTTGAGTAGTTCAAGTCCTTATTTTCCCAAAGAGAAACCTATAATTTTCGCCACTTAATTTGGCACAACTAGTAAAATAATGTATAGAAGGAAAAATGGTCATAACTTGTAAGCAACAGAATACACATCACTCAAAGATAAGTTATCTGAGCAGACGTCCTACAAAAGCGAAGGCTTTAACAACACAATGAAAACCTGGTCAATCATAAGTATGTTGTAAGCAGTGAGAAGCAAATAGAACTTACCTTTGTAATGTACCAGTTGCCTTCAGGCACATAAACAAAAGCTTGCCATGAGTTATCTTCCATCTGTCCAGGTGAATTGACCCAATTCTCCGTGTAGATCTGCACAAAAATCACCAAAGGTAGAATACTCATAACATCACCCGAGAAATGAAATTTTTAAGCCCCTCAACCTCTAGATTTCCTTGCATAATATAAATGGCAACGAAAAAGTGCACTCACAGTAGATATATAACATCTTCCATCTCCTTTAAGTTTCATCGCAATGGTATCATATGAATCCAAATCAATAAAACCATCAAACTGCAGACACAAAGACTTGTGTAAGAATAACATTTAATATAGAATTTCTCTTCCACACACTGTCAGCGTAAAGATTCTTCCACAATCAACTGATCAGAAATACTCTTTGGATACGATTTTTAAAATAGTATAAAACTGAACAATCTTATTACACTTCAAAGATGACAATCTCGACGATATAATGGTTGCCAAAAACCCTTTACAAGTTACTTTGCAAGTGCATTCTAATTAATTTTTTTGGTACAGAAAAAAAAAATCAGCACCAATAATCACATTAACAGAATCCAATATGGTTGTTTTTGAAGAAATTAACCTTTTTAGAGCGCATTCCACAGAAGCCACCCCGAGTAATTTTCCATTTAGAGCCCTCAGAGACATCCAGAGAGAGGTTCCCGGAGAAGATTCCAGAAGTTACTCCATTCTCCGACTCAGTTATCTGCAGAGACGCAGAGGACAAACCTGGGTAACAAAAACATTTAAAACCCCAAAAACTGAAACGATGAAAGAATAAAAAAAAATGCAAACTTCACAATAATCAATTGAGTAGTGGCACGAAACGAGGCACCCCACCTCCAAATTCGGAATCAGAATACAAATGCCACTTGCTTAACTCTTTCTTGGAATTGAAGCTGAAGATGGGTCTCTCCGGTGGTGGCATCAAATCATCAAGATTACCGGATAAAGCTTTTGTTCCAATGCAGAAAAAGAGTTAGAGAGAGAAAATATTTTGAATGAAAGAGAACAAATTAAAGATTGAGAAGAAAAAGAACCTCTCTTGGTAGCATCAACCGAAGCTTGTATCAGTCTTCGCAATCTCGACATCTCTCCCTCTGTTTGTCACTACGGCCACCACCAACAGTGGCGACAGCTCCAACCACCAGGCTTATCAGTAAATGGGCCTTCTTTTTTGGGCTTCTTCATCTTTAGGCCCAACTTTACAGCCTAAAATATTGTGTCTGTAAGTGTAGTTTTAGGACAGATTATAATTTTGTTCCATTTGTCTCTATCTTTTTCTTAAGATTTTAGTTCAGACATAGTAAAAAAATAAGTAATTTCAGTTTCGTTCTAGTTAGGTGTTTTTATTTTATATTTGATTGACTAAATAATTTCTTGATGGTACCCAAAATGAAAAAAAGTTAGATATATAGTTTAAATGGATGAAAAAAAATAAAATAAACATGATTATTTGAAATTGATTTTAATTAAATTTAAGTTCATGTTAAATTTGATTATTTTTAATTGACTTTATATAAAAAAAATTTGAATATTAAGTATTCAAGATTTTTGTATTTTACAATTAAATCTTTATCATTTAATTTTTTTTCATTGACATGTGACGAGATTGTTATTATGTTTTATTATTTTGCTTACCTAAGAAATGTAAAATTTTGTGTTTGATATAAAACGATATCCTAATTTCTTTACTTTCTAAAATGAAGAATTATAAATTAAGTTCTTTACTTTACTTTTATTTTTTCTTAAGGTATTTTCATCAACCAAAGAAAGTGTAAAAGTTAATATTAGCATAAATTGTCAAATATTTATTTAACATTTATGTAATGATTTTTAATTGAATGAAGGCGTGAAATAAATTTATATTGACAATAGATAACTTATGCTAATTTAATAACAAGAAATTATGTTAATTTAACTAATAAGAAATTAAGTAGCTGAAATGTTAAAATTATCAGTCAAGTGGCTAAAATTTCAAAAGCACAACTCACACTTTAATTTATGATTGTTTCAATCGACACCTCCTATCATTTCATTTTGTATCTTCAAAACTTTTTAAAATTTCAAAACTGTCATTTATAATTCAAAAAATTCTAAATTTCATAGTTTCATCATATTTTAAGATTCGGTAAATGATTTTTTCTTTATTAAAATTTAAAATCTAATAAAAAGAAATTTCAAAATTATTCAACAAAGAAAAATTAATTTCTAAGGTTATTTTCGAAAATTAGAGATGCAGACGGAAATGATTGAAACAGCCTTAATTTATATAAGTAATTTTTTTATTAAAATAGTATCAATATTAAATGATTAAATTATATAAGAGAAGAATTAAAGAAGATCACCTCCATATCGGTTGTTATGTTCTGTTTAGGTCAATGGCACGAAAGAAATGAATATTTTCTTTATCTTTACAGTTCTAAAACCACAAGCACTAAAAGAATGTGACAGAGATGCTAACACATAACTAAAAACAAATAAATAAACCAGTTAGATACCTACATTTTAACTACCTCTGTTCCCTCTTAATTGTTGTAAAGAGAAACATCAACCAATCACTCAAAGCATGCACCTTTTGTGCTTGTCAAAAACAAAAAAACATGCATCTTTTGTGACATGTATATTATCGTATGCAGTTATTTTTCATGTCTTAAAAATAAGGTTTTGAGAGGAACCTGGCATTAGTTGCTACCTTTAGGGACCTATGAAACATGGGAGGGTTAGTAGTACTGATATGCATGGTTGTTTCATGGATGTTCATACATAGATGGAGTCAAAGAAACAAGAAAGGTCCAAAAACTTGGCCCTTTTTTGGAGCTGCTATTGAACAATTGATGAACTATGACAGAATGCATGATTGGCTTGTCAATTATTTGACCAAATCAAAAACTGTTGTTGTTCCTATGCCTTTCACAACTTATACTTACATTGCTGACCCTAATAATGTAGAACATGTACTCAAGACCAACTTCAATAATTATCCTAAGGTAATCTACATCAAATGTTTCAGTCATACTACTTTTACTAAATAGTGCATGCATGCATACATGGTAAATCTCTTAACTCTTACAATAATTGTCTTAAAAACCATATTAAGAATGTTCTTTTATTGTTCAACTGTATAAAAGGATTTTACTCTTTATCTGCATAATGAAAGTTTTTGATGGAAAAGTTTGTGGTTTTGATTGCAGGGTGAAGTGTACCATTCATATATGGAAGTGCTTCTTGGAGATGGGATATTTAATGTTGATGGTGAGACTTGGAAGAAGCAAAGGAAAACTGCAAGCTTAGAGTTTGCATCCAGAAATTTAAGGGAATTTAGCACAAAAGTTTTCAGGGAATATGCCTTGAAACTTTCTGCTATTCTCAGTCAAGCATCTATTCTTAACCAAGAAATAGACATGCAGGTTCTGCTACCATTCTCCATGTTCTTAATTTTGTTTTCAAAGTAGGAGATTTTGCAGTTGATGATGGTTGAAATGTTAATTACCAGGAACTGTTGATGAGAATGACTTTGGACTCCATATGTAAGGTTGGATTTGGAGTGGAAATTGGAACACTGTCTTCCAATTTACCAAAGAACAGTTTTGCCGATGCATTTGACACTGCAAATATCATAGTAACACTTCGTTTCATTGATCCACTTTGGAAGATTAAGAAAATTCTAAGTATAGGCTCTGAAGCACAACTTGAGAAGAGTATCAAAGTTGTTGATGATTTCACCTACTCAGTAATTCGGAAAAGGAAGGCAGAGATAGAAGATGTCAGAAAAAGCGGGCAACAAAATCAGGTAGCTTTATATCCTAACCACATAGTAAACATCAAACATACATTGATTCATGACCTATGTTAAAAAAACAGATGAAGCATGATATATTGTCAAGATTCATAGAACTAGGAGAAAGCAATGCAACGGACAAGAGTTTGAGAGATATTGTGTTGAACTTTGTCATTGCTGGTCGAGACACAACTGCAACAACCCTGTCATGGGCCATATACATGGTAATGACACATGCTCATGTTGCTGACAAACTTTACCTTGAGCTGAAACTTTTTGAGGAGAATCATGCAAAAGAAGAGAACATTTCCTTGCCTCAATTTGACAAAGAGGACTCAGAATCATTCAATCAAAGAGTAGAACAATTTTCAAGGCTTTTGAATAAAGATTCACTAGAGAGATTGCACTATCTGCATGCTGTGATAACAGAGACCTTAAGATTGTATCCAGCAGTTCCTCAGGTGTGCATTTTCCTACATTGATTTAGTTCTAGTTATGAAAATTCCATAAAATGTGAGGCAACTTTTGAACTATTGCTCAGAAAACAAGTTGGTTTTAAGCATGTTAGTTGGTTTAAGATAATACCTCACACTTAAAATGTGTTTTTTCTCAATTTTCTGAAGCCAACCCAAAAAGTGATTGACACCCTTTTCGATCTAAAATATTAAGATAATAAGTTTATGAATTTTCTATCTAAAGTGAGACTTATACTTATATTTGAATTCCTGAAAATGTATTAACAAGACACATTTTCTTGGTTTTATCATAAGCAAAGCACTTTCATGTACTTTTAAAGAGAGGTTCACTTCACTAAGGTTGTTGCTTTAATGTACTACTTTTTGTTTTATGAACAAGTTTTGTGAACATGAGTGTTGAATTGTAGGATCCTAAGGGCATATTAGAGGATGATGTATTGCCAGATGGAACGAAAGTAAAGGCAGGGGGAATGGTAACATATGTTCCATACTCTATGGGAAGGATGGAGTATAATTGGGGTTCTGATGCAGCTTCGTTTGTCCCTGAGAGATGGTTCAAAGATGGTGTTCTAAAAAACGAGTCTCCATTCAAATTCACTGCTTTTCAGGTACTTTGATCTCCTTAGAACTCTGTAATATGATGTGATTACAATCCAAAGTTGGTGTTTCTTATTTTCCTTTGCACCTATTATAGGCAGGTCCTAGGATATGCCTTGGCAAGGACTCTGCATATCTGCAGATGAGGATGGTGCTAGCTATTTTGTGCAGATTTTACAAGTTCAAGTTGGTGCCAGGTCATACAGTGAAATATAGGATGATGACAATATTATCAATGGCTCATGGTTTGAAAGTTACCATACACAAACGATGTTAGACACGTTTTCAGCGGTAATTAATATGTGATTAATCTTATCATCACATATTTTTAGCCTTTGAATAAATAAATGAATTGATAATAATATTATTATTAATATATAAAAGAATAAAATACTTTATAAATGTAAATGATATTCTGTGTACAACACACAATTATGAGTAACCTATCCTGTTCTATATATTTTAAGGAAAATAATAATAATAATAATTATTATTATTATATAAAAAATAATAATGAATGATAAGACATTCAGTTTTAATATTTGGAGAAATCTTTTAATTTTATTTTTAAATAGTAATGTGAGTGTTAAATTTAATCTTAATTTTTGTAATTTATGTTCAATTCGGTCATTTTTTTTATAACGTTATCTAAATCACACGTCAATTCGTGATTATTTTTTATTTTTTTAAAAAAGAATTATAATATTTTTTTAAAAAAAATTATAATATTTTTTTTAATTTTTTTAATTAAAAAAATTGTTCACGTGTCAAGTTAATATTATATCACATGACAATATCAGTACCATGTGTCAAGTCACGGGTCAAGTAAGTATTCATTTTGTTAATCTTTATTAATTTAGTTCTAATTTTTATTAACTTTGTTCAATTCAATTCCAATTTTGTTTTTCTTTAAATTGAGATTAAATTAAATTTTTATTAAATATATCTTTTATTATTTTTAAAACCAACTCTAACTATATTATTTGAATAAAATAATTAAATTTATGTTTTATTTTTTTCACATGTGAAAAATAGGGTTAGAATTGGTTTAAAAATAATAAACAAAAAAACAATAAAAAAATTTCATTCTAATTTTAAAAATAAATAAGAATTTACCTTCTAATTTTATAAATAAATTAGAATTTTTATTCTAATTTAAAAATAATAGATGAAATTTTTTTCTAATTTTAAAAATAATAAAAAATTTTCCTTCAAATTTTAAATATAATGAAGAATAAATCTTTTAGTTTTAAAATAATGAAAAAAACATTAATTTTAAAAATAATGAAGAATTTTTCATCTAATTTTAAAAATTATAAAGATTTTCTTTTCTAAAATTGAAGATTGAGACTAATAAAATAAAATAAACAAAATTTGAAACTAACTTGAATAAAAAATAAAAATTGAAATTCGATTAAATACAAAACACACTAACACTGACACATAACCCATACATTATAATTTTTTTTAAAATTAAAAAGAAATATATTAATATATATATATATATATATATATATATATATATATTACAAAAAATATTTTCTATATTAATATATAAAATTAATAATAAATTACTTCTTCACGTCGATAATATATTAAATGTAGATAATTAAATGTGTGTTATATATGATTTTTTAAATTAAGTATTGGAAGGAAATGCGCATATACATGTACTTCTATTCCATACTTGTCTTAATATCTTTCCTCATTATATTTATTTTTATTTGATATTATTAAAATACTTAAATTTATATTTAAAACATATATTTAATATTTTAATTTTTTTTTACTATTATTTGATATCTATCTAACTTTTATTTGATACTTATCTAATTTTTTTTAATATTTGAAATTGAAATATATATATATATATATATATATATATATATATATATATATATATTTAATACTAAATGCTTAAACTTTTTTGTTGTAGTTTTTTTAGTAATTTATTTTAGTCAATATTTGAATCATGAACAAATAGAAAAGCATGTTTTTTTTATGTGTGTACATATTAAATATAAGAATAAAATTTCACTCTCGTCTATATCGTTATTACTCTATTTATCTATATATAATGGGAAATCTTTTAAGGATATGCATATTTGCTTTTCAATTTTACATTTTATATAATTTTTTAAAATTAAAATAATTAGTTTATCAATTTTATCTGACTATTTTTTAAATTTAATCATTTCTTATTTTGATTGATTTTTAATTATAAAACTACTTAGAAAGTAAATAAAAAAAATTATAATAAAGTTATATAATTTATTTAATTTAGTTTTACAACAAGAACAACAACAAGAAGAAGAACAACAAAAACAACAACAAGAAGAAGAACAACAAAAACAACAAGAACAAGAACAACAACAAGAACAACAATAACAACAAGAACAACCAGAACAACTAGAACAAGAACAAGAACAACAAAAATAAGAACAAGAACAACAAGAACAAGAACAACAAGAAGAACAACAAGAACAAAAACAACAAGAAGAACAACAACAAGAACAACAACAACAAGAGCAACAACAACAAGAACAAGAACAAGAACAAGAACAACAAGAACAAGAACAAGAACAACAAGAACAAGAACAACAAGAACAAGAACAACAACAACAACAGCAACAAGAACAAGAACAACAAGAACAAGAACAAGAACAACAACAACAAAAACAACAAGAACAAGAACAACAACAAGAATAACAACAACAACAACAACAATTTTATTATTTTTTTCTATCATAACAAAAAATATGCATAACCGTGTACATATTGTTGCTAGTATCTAATAGTTATCTATCACATGTAATTGAAAATATTAAATTTATAATAACTACTTGTTAATCCGATATAATGTTGGGGTGAAAAATTTAAATATCCAACCCAACTTAATTTCTTTATCTGTTGTGGTCCTCATTGTTATACAAACTCACTCCATAAAAAAAATGTGATAATGAAGCTGAAAATAAGATCATTGGATTGAAAGTGCATACTACTTTTTTCATATGCCTCTTCCAATTTGATGTACACTAATATGACAAAAAACTTATCCAATTAAAAGCCTCGTCATCTTTTACATAAAGAATAAAAAAAAGAAAAAAATGAAATTATTAATAAAAATGTAGATAATAAGAAGAAAGATAATGATACTTTGACAACATTTTTTTAACAACATTTTAACATCATCTACGTGTCATTCTGTGATTGGTCCAAAATTACTCTACAATCAATAATAATAAACATAAACACCAACATGGATAAATTACATAATTACACGAAGATGGTGTTAAAATATTGTCAATAAAATGTTGTCAAAGTATATTATCCTAAAAAGAAAGTGATAGTTGCTATTTTGGAGCATGATGATTGGTTTCTGGACCTTTAAACAGCTTGCATATTCCACTTAAATTATTGGTACTCAACATGTTCTTGTAAGCATTTCGTCATGCTTCATGCTTGATGATTCTTCTAAGGTGATGTACAAACAAAAGATTACGTGATTGAACACATGATGTGCATAAACAAACCATTTTAAACCATGCAATGCCCATTGTTTTTGCTGCATAATCAAGCCATGCATATCTATGGCATATCAATTTGTGACAATGATGGTGTGCAAGTTTGATGCACATGCCCTACACATATCAATTCATTCACCACTACAAACTTCAAATATTAAACTAAATCTCACCAAAATTTGTATCACTCAACCTATGTCTTTCTGTGGGCCTTAACTCTCATTCAACCCACCACACAATATAATTTATAAATACTTTTTTTAACCTAATTAACTGATATTTCAACTATTAAATTCAATATTAAACCTTATTATTCAATACTTATAATAATATTAACTTACTTTTTAGTACATAAAAATTATAATATATAAAGTTAGTTTCATAAAATTGTGATATACTTTACACTTCCTGTGCGGCTGAATGAAATATTTGTTCGTTGTTGAATTTTTCTGAAAAAAAAATTACAATTTTAAACATATCTAGGTTTAGAAATATCAATACTGCTTGAATAAATATAAACTTTTATATATGTGAAAACAGTGGGCGATTGATGAGATGTAAAAAAAATAAAATAAAAAGGAAATTAAAATTCTGTCGTAGCCTTATCTGTCAATTAATACGTAAAAAAAATAAAATAAGAAGGAAATTGAAACTCTGTTACAGCCTTATCTGTCAATGAATACGACAGGCTAGTACGACAGCATTTACAGTTGTTAACAGAATTCTGCAGCACACAAGTGAAGAACAATAGATGTTCAGAATCATACATACACCTAAAGTAAAATAAACTATAATATTAAATTCAACCAACTCCAGCTAGAATTTCAGAGAATATTTTTCAGTAAATTAGTTAAGTTAGCATCAAATGTACACCATTTCTAATTAATTTGTACATATTAATAAATTGAAAAACAAAACATGAAAATAACTTTCATCTTTTAAATTTCTCTTTCTTTTGGGATAAGCCTCTGCATATTTTAAAAATATATATATATATATATATGACTATGTTTCTTCGTATAAAAATTGGATTGTATTTTAAGGGTATACAACATTGAGAAACTAAATCATATTTTAATGAATTAGGAAAATAAAATTTTATTTTAATTCTGATATATGAAATAAAATTAGGTATGCATATAGAAAAACATAAATATTTTTCAAAAGAAAATCTTATTTTATTAGTATTGAGAGACTGATTTGATATTGTTACACACTGGAGTCATGTTTAATATTCTAGAAAAATACTGAAAAAAAGAGTACTTGTTATTAATTAATTTTAACTATGATTATAATCAAAGATAAATTAGATATTTTTTTTTCCACAACTTTTTATAACATCCATTTAGATTAATGGATTTGGGCAAAAAATTTAGCCAAACTCAAGAAAATTAGCATTTATTTAAAAGGGGTGAGAATTTTGAGCTTGCTTATTACCCTCTTTATAAGGAATCAAATGGGACCAAAAAATTTAGAGTCTTAACCAAGCAAGCCTATATATAAAACATAAAATATGTATTTCATAAGCAAAAGATTTGTAAAAAGAGACACTTTCATTCCAGCATCAATTCCTATCCAACTAGGAAGACTAGATCCTGTAATTTCGGTAGAGATCATAGTTAGTGTCGCTTCTAACACACTTTTTGTTTGTAACAACATCAAAAGCACTTATGTTTGCGTGTGTTACTGTAATAGTTAGTTTTTCTTGTTCATTACTGATCCCCATGTTCTTATAGTATTGGATTTTGATTATGTGTAATTGAATTCAAGACAAGTCCTCAATGTCCAAGACTTTTTCAACCCTTTCAATCTTATTCTTAATGTATGGTCAAATACACTCAATGACAAAAAAAGAGAGAGAGAGTCAAACATCACTTATTTTTTGGTTGATCCAATTAGATGTTGAGATCTTGAGGACATCCATTAATGTTTGAGCTAATTAAGAAATAGTCAATTTTGGTATAATGAAAACGTGAGTGTAGCTAAAGCACCCCAGTACATATTCATTCATATATTCCACTTTTCTTTTTGTTTTTTTCCATCCACAAATCTCATTTTACTTTCCCACTTTTTTTTTAAGTTTGGAAATTGGTCATAGCTTGGTGAAAAGTGGTTGAAATATTTTATCAAAATTTACACTATGTTTCAAATTTCTTTATTTATAACATATCAATTATTTGAGAAATATTTGTGAATATATAAGTTATTTGAGAAGTGTTAATGAATATTTGAGAAAATATTCATAAATAAATGAGTTATTTGAGAAATACTCGTGAGTATGTGAATTATTTGAGAAATATTCGTGAGTATGTAAGTTATTTGAGAAATATTCGTGAATATGTGAGTTGTTTAAGAAATATTTATGAATAGGTGAGTTATTTGATAAATATTCGCGTTAATTATTTGAGAAATATTTATGAATATGTGAGTTATTTAAAACATATTGGTGAATGTGTAAGTTATTTGGGACATATTCGTAAAATATATCAAACATAAATTTAATTTATATAAGAAATTATTATTTTTGTTTCAAAATTTCAAAGTAATATATTTATAATTTATTTTACATATAATATTTAATTTTTTTTTCAATTCTATTTAACCTTCGTACTTAAATTTTTTAAATGAAAAACAAACTGACAAACAATGAAAAAATTGACATAATGTAAATCAATGAGGTATACTTGCATGACAGCATCCAATAATAACCAATGGTTGCACTGAGTTGATTAGAAACGGGATTAATACAACTAGAAATATGGTTTAAGATACTAATTAATGCATTATAGCTTCATAAGTATAGGAGTGAAGAAACAGAAACCTAAGTTTCTGTGATCACCAATGTCGGCCACTGTCATTAAAAATTCCTAAACACCATTACAAGTATGATAAGCAATTATTAATCACAGTTACTCAACTAATAACAACAGCACGAAGCATGGATGAGTAAGAGTAAAAAGTAAATGGCCTAATTATCCTCTCTTTACCTCCAAGCAACCAGCACTGAGCTATAACTCTTGCTTATTGGTGCCAAAAACCTACCAATAATATTGTCCCTATCATATTGCCGCATTCTCTCACCAATCTTGGACATGGGATTCAAAATAGTAACATGTCACCACCAAAACCTCTGTCACATAAGTTAGGCCTGTCAATTTAGGTTAGAGCGGTCCATCTGGGTTCACTCATTTTCATACACTCAATACAATTTAGGTTAATATATTTTTAATAGTAAAATGACAACATAGACTGTCATTTATACTATAAAATAACAAAAGTATAATCCATGATGTTAGAAATAAAATAGAGTGTAAACTTAGTATGTTTTAAGCTCTTGTCTATTTACTAACTGGTGTCGGATCCTATGGCTTTAAACATGAATCCAACTTGATATGTTAGATAGTGATCTTTGGGTTGCAATTATAAAGACAGTGTAACTTTAGTTGACTTCTGTATGTGGGTGCACAGATATATATTGCATGACTCAGATCTGATTTAATTACAAATAGAGATCAGACATTGCCCCTCTGGTATAATAAATTATTTAGTTTATTAAACAATAAATATACATAGGGAATTCAATCTAAATACCAATCATCAAATGTTTTTTCTAAAAAAAAAAATAATACTAATAATAAGATATGAATTCAACACATAAATATAAAAAATTGATTTATAAGTTTTATTTATTATATGTTATCTAAAACTAACAACAAATACCTTTATTTTTTATCATTGTTTATCATAACCAGACACGCTTGTCTGACTTATCGTCATAAACACTTAAAAAAAAACTTGTTTAAATTGATCGTTAAGATAATTTTAACATCACTTAAAAACTTTTTTTGAAAAAGAATTTCTTAAAAAATATGTAATACCAATAAAACATTAGTCTAATCCAATGAACACATAGGGTCGTCCCAATACAAGTTATCAAAGTTTTGGATATAGGATTGAGTTTAAACTTGAGGACTTAATTTAATCGTTTTGACAATTCCTAAATAGTAGATAATGCTTAACTTATTTCAATTTAGTGTCATTTTCAAATAAAGGAAGAAGAAACAGGACAGATGATTCGAATTGGCGTTGGATTCATTCACCTCAAACAAAGTCACAAGAACAATGAATAGAACATTCATGTCAACTACATGCCCACTTTACACAACAACAATACTTTTATATATATAATTAAGATTGAATCAATCTGAATTCACAAAGTGAGGCCAATGGTTTGGGTTTGTTTGGGCGACCACAAGAGAAACAATCGAAGTCAGCTATTACTAGGAGTGTCAGCATCGATGGATACCATCATGTGGATCAGCATGCACAAGAGTAAAACTCGACCAGCTCATCCATGGACCCCAACTGGGTCTCTTCGCTCTCAAGCATCCACAGCAAGTGCTCGAACAGCACCACCTCACAGGACACCACCACCCCATCATCATGAGACGAAGAAGACCTATCCACTAGCTCCTGGAACACAGGGTGGTCGATCACTTCGGAGTTTACGAGGTAACGCCTCCTAGATTTGCCGACATAAACAGCATGAAGCTCTTGTTCATGTGCATGTTCCTTGGATGACGAGGATGTTCTGGTGGCTTCTTTGTGGGAGGAGACACAGCTGTTGCCGCGGCTGAGCTTGGTCAATGAGGGCCATCTCTTTATGGCTGACTTCAGCTTTGTAAGTTTTCCCACTTTGGCCATCTTGCAAAGTGTTTGATGAAATGCCCCAACGAGATGAAAAGAGAGAGGGAGAGGTGTGTTGGTGTGGTGAGTGATGGGAAGGTGTGAGGGAAGGAAGGTTCGGTTATAAAGGAGGGGTTGGGTGGTGGGGAATTGAGGGAAGGCTATGGTGAATGATGGGATGAGAAGGGCTTAAACACGTGCATGGCCCACTGTTTAGGACACAGCTAAGAATGAGATATTTGGTAAAGAATTGGAAAACCCAGTTACCCTTTTGTTTGGCCTCTAGTGAGATGTTTGGGATTTGCAACCTCTGCAAAATGACAAATTCCTTTGCCTCTTCCTATTTTCCATGCATGCCCTCTTTTTTTCTGGACCATCACTTTTTTCACTTTTCCTCTCCTTACCATTCTTTTTAGTAAGAGAAACTATTTTATGGACTCCACCCCCTGCTCCATATTTATGTTCACAGTTTCTGATCAATTTTTTCTGACAGATAACCAAGTTCTGCTAATCTTTTAAATTCAAAAAATAAAACCAATAATGTAGTTCCTAAGGTAAAAATAAAATCATTATCTTTGTTTTATAAGATCAATTAAAACTGTCTTTATGATTGTATTGTTGTTACAACGTTTCAATCTGATAAATATATCTTTCCAGTAACTGTTGAATGATGTAGTTGTCCAAAACTGTTGTGATGTATCATGTTTGCTACATGGGGGGTTAATTATAAGTTCAGTTGGAAATGGTTGTGTACAAGAAAAATAAACCTCCAACTCTAAGTGACTTTTAAAGAGGCTTAAGAATTAAGAATATAATATAAACAAAACTGTGAAGTATTATGAATTGAACAACTAATACCTTCCTTAATAGGTTTATTTTCAAGAAAGTTGTTAGATTTAACTATTTCAGGTTTGTCCATTATTATTATCATAATAATAAAATAATAATAGTATCAATATCCAAGGCTCCAGAGTATGCAATCAAGTATACGTCAACAACCATTTATTGTAAAGCAACCTAGAAAGTCATAGCACTATAACCTTACAATATAGGAATCTTTGTTATTATATTACAAAAATGAAAAGAGATGATAATGAGGATATTTGTAGGGTATGGAAAAAAATATGTTTTAGGTGGTTGGACCTGATTTGTTTCTGTTCTTGTTCTAAAAACCTTGGAAATACATTAGAACAACCCGAGTTTCCTTATTATGATGAAAAAAAGAATTAGAGAGACCACCGAGGAACAAAGTTAATGAGGGTGATTGCGTGTTGGATTTGAAATGAAAAACAAGGTATATATGTTGGTTTTCTTGTTTTTGTTTGCTAATGGCATCATAGCATGCAATCATAAACAGCAACAAATTAAGGTGTTGGTTGGTTAGCAAGCCAGCAAGGATCCCATCAGTGAAATGCACTCAAACTAAGCAAATTCATCTACCTCCTCACAAACTACAAAGTGTTGGTGCCCACATCCTTGTCCTTTTTATGCATACACTTTACTAGCTTTCTTTGGTACAGAGGTACCATTAGCAAGGTTCTAAATGCATATGGGGCCTAGGAACCTCATCTAACAGAGCACTGAAAACTCCAATTATATACTTTGTCTATTTCTTCAAACTTCAATTTCAAGGACAATTAATGAAATTTCTTAGCAAAAGTGAAGAACTTCTCTTGTATGCAGATGAATTTTGTATACCAGAACTTCTGATATTTATGTGAGTTCCCTGTAATTCAGATTCTGACAGTTAAAGTTCACAATTGATAACAGTAATCTTTGTAAATTTTGTGCATACCTTATTCATGAAAACAATGAAACACTAGCATATGATGAGTTTCTGAATAGGAAACATAAATTAGGATGCCTCATGGGTCATATGTGTGAGTAATGTTTGTGGTCCAACACTAGTGTGAATCATAGATCACAAGAGCCTTAGCAGAGGCCAAATTGATGTATATTTCACATACAACACAGTGGTCCAATAGCCCCTATTCCCACTTCCCAAGCTGATGCTTCTTGTTGCTGACACCACCTTCAATTCAACCCTAGCATTTTCATCCAACGTTTTTATTTCAATGGACACCTTGTTTTTTCCGTTCTTGCAAAAGGTGATGATTGTACTAGCAAGTTTAAAATGTTCTATCTTAATTTTCAGAATCAAATTTGTTTTTATGAATGGCTTTTCTTACTTTTATTTGTTAGGCCAATTCAAAAGTACATCATTATCATGATCACAAATGGTCGACCAAAAATAAGACGATTTTATAATATATAAATAAACGCAAATTTTGTTTTATAAACTGATTTTGTAAGATTGAGTTAGACTTAAAGTTATTATAACAAAATTTATTATTTATTCTATCAGTCATTCTCTATCTAGTTATTATTACTAATGGATCATTTATTAATATCTAATCTTACACTTAGATCTATAAGACAATTTCATAATATATAAATGGATTACAAATTTATTTTTTGGAGTTGAATTAAAATTCACTTTTTAACAAAAGAAAATACATTATTCATATAACAAAAATGTTTGAAACCTCTCTCTATATATATAAAGTGAAACACTGAAATTTTAACCTATGGTGTGATCTGAATACATTTATGAGAAACTAAAGAGAAGGAATTCGAGAATGTATCATGTTTCTTTCTTGGCATTGAAAAAGGAAAAATGTGTGCATGTTTTTCTTTTGCCTCCAATAATGTTGTTTGTAATAAATCATGGTTATATCCAAAAAAATCTGATAAGCTAACATAGCAATGTTGGCATTCAGAAAATCAGTCCCCTCTTCCCTTAATACGATGGTTTTATAAATAAAATGGTCCCAAAATGTTTTGAAGAAAATATTCATTAACCGATCATGTGCTTCAGAAGAGTGGGATGGAATCCAAGACAAGATTAGTTTTAGGGGCCTGGACCATCTTCTATAATAAGAAATGCATTAAATTTGAAGATCTCATTAGGATTTGCAAAGTCTAAATCATGTGCCACCAAATTATGTAACAATACAAAATGTCAAAATCATTGTCAGTTCAACCAGAACAGAACAGAGCGCATTAAACAATTTAATAAACACAGAATAAATGCTGTTTGAGAAATAGTAAACAGACATATATCAAACACTTAGGTTGTGATTTTGTTTTCTCATGTAGCATAACCTAAGTTACGAGGCACAATCCTTTTTTGTACCTATATAAATTTATCGACAAAAAGGTGTGCCTTTTGCTGTATTTTCTTCTTTATTGAGTATAACTCAAATGTTTTTTTTCTTTTTCTCTTTTTTGACCGTAACCTTTTAATGTGCACGTAAGTGAATCCTTTGATTTATACTTTATATGCTGCAAGTGAAATAATAAAAAAAATGTGATCACATATAGGTATGCTACTATGCTAGTTATAAAGCACGTGCCATGAAAATATAAATATATAAAGGTCATGTTAGTTCGACTATTATTGACTAGAGCATATAAATAGGGTCTTAGGATGTTAAACAGAGCATATATTCTGTTAGGGAACTGATTAGTAGACAAAACATCGAACACTTTATGGGTAAGTGATTCTATAGGATATATTTTAGGGGCAAATCTCGCTCCCCTGATTTGTTCAGCCAGTCAACTACAGGCTTTTGCTGCCCTAATCTTTTTATGTGATTAAAATGTCCATTACTTTTTTATCCCTTTTCTCCATAATTATTCTTCGTTGAGTTAAATATGTTTTCAAACCTGAGGTAAAATTAATTTTTTTATAGATAATTTAGTATTTAAACTTTAAAAATGAATAAATATTATTTTTTTAATCTAATTTAACTTGTATTTTAGGATATTATTTGAATTGTGTCGTGAAATTATGAATAGGTAATGATATTTTATTAGTAGTTTGATTGCTTTTTTGTTTGAAAAGTGTTAAGAGAGAGATTGATTATGAAATAAGCATCCTTGAATAATATTGTTGTATTTATAGAATCAAATAAGTGTAAGTTTAGTTGATCCATAAAGAAAAAACTTATAAGACTTTATTGAACCATCCTCTTTTAATGTGCCTATTAGGCAAATAAGAACAAGAGTAGATATATTATATTATTTATTTGTTTGTTATTAACTTTGTTATTAAATAACATTATAATTTATATTTAATTAAAATAAAATTATAATTTATATTTAATTTATATTATATTTTATATTTTCTTTTATAATTTTATTTTAAAAATATATAAAATATCTTTGTTTTTAAATATTTACAAGTATCCACAAGTACCGTGAGTTTTAAAATCCTTGCACATATTTTTGAAACGTATATCCAACGAGTAATGTAACATGTAACTGATGGATTTTTTGTTGTGGGTAGACATTAATTATGTCAACCTATTGTCATCACTAGATATGTCTGTATTTGATAACAAGAATACATCATTTAAGAGACATTCGTCTTAGTTTTATAAAATGAAACTAAATAAATATAATTTTTTTATTCTTTAATTATTAATGATTTTAAGTGTGTGTTTAGATGTATTGTCTGTCACTAAATATAGTTTAAAACATTATTGTAATATCTTATTTTAATAATATAGTTTAAAACATTATTGTAATATCTTATTTTAATAGTATGAAGTTACCAGGATGAAACGTTACATAGATGCTAAAAAAACAACTGGGTAAAACAAATTTTCTTCAAAGAAGAGATATACTTCTGTAGACCATCTAACTACCTCTGTTTCACCCTCACCTTTCGCTGAAGCAACTATAAAGATTTCTTCATAAGCTCACACCATTTAGGTGATCATTGCACAAGAAAAGAACAATACGAAGACAAACAACACAAAATCAAGACAAGTTAGATACAAAACAAATCATATCACCTTTATAACATAACATACATAAATAATTTATATCACATACATCAACCCAAACATCTTAACATGCAAAGACCTAGACTGACTATCCAGATATTGTATGGACTATCTAGATATTGTATGGAATGTCGAGTTACAAAGGTTCCTACACTTGTGGTGGCCTCTATTGCTCTGCAGAGCCCTTGCCAATGGGTTTCACCTTACCACACACAAGATTAGCCCTCAAACGCCCTTTTTCCAAATGGAGAAAGGCCCCTCACGCTCAGACCTCCTACTATTCTCACGACATGACTCATCTCTCTCCACTTGAGCATGGATGATCATTAGAATGTCAGGATAAACCACAACTGACCATTCATACTATCAATACTTGAAACCACCACCAAGAAGTTCTTCCTTGAAACTCATTTTCACAACTTTGAAACCATTGATATCACTTCACCTTTACATTGAATCCATTTGAAACCATATACATATTCTTGTTTCCAATTCATATTATAAATCAATTCATACTTCACAATAAGTATTATCAACCAATCATTCAAACACTCACATACATTGAAAACACACTTTAAGAAAAATAATAAAAACTTAGTTGAAAATTTGATATTTTCGCTCAGCCACCAAGTATACTCGCTCAGTTAAAAGTGTCTACCAACCCACTCGCTTAGCCACCACGACTTGCTCAGTGAATACAGAAATAGTGGGTTTTCGTTCAGCGACTACGCTCGCTCAACTAGAAGTGTTCTGCTCGCTCAGCTAGACTGCATAATTCTGCAGCATCAAAACTGCAAAATTTTCACCTTCAACCACTCATGACCTATCCTATGCATCTTTCTCAACTTCTAAAACTCCTAGATTGTATTCTAAACTCAAATGGACCTAAACAAATATATCTAAACAACCTAAACTCGTTTTAAACTGTTTTACCACAATATTTCAATCTAAAATTTACCTAAACCTCACTTTAAAGACCAAAATCTAATTCTACAAGTTCTAGCTCATTTTTTATTAACTTAAGGACTTAACAAGTCAGAAATGACTTACCAATATCCCTCCAAAATGACCATTTTGACACAAGACTTAAGATTCAAAATCTCACTAGTTCAAACCCCCAAAATACACTTAAACAAATTTACAAATACTCCATAATGACTATCACTCCATTCTAACACACATATCAGCTAATTCTCATCCAAACAAGTAACAAATGACAAAATAACAGCCCTGAAACAATTGCTTCTTCACCCTAACACCTATTTCTCAAACTCATCTATCAAAACCTAACTTTTTAACTTCACCACCTAAGTATTTGATCCCTCTTCCCTCCAAAAACTTTGAATTAAATTTTCAACATCAAAACAACTTCATATTACATCATTCAAGACAACAAAGACATCCAATTTCATCATATCAAACATAGATCATACAATATGATTACATACACATCTAATTGAACTAACATAACATAATTACTCAAATTAATACTCAATCAAGTTAATAAGCAAACAACCACTAAACTTGCAAGACAATTATAGTTAATGATAAAACATCTAGCTTCCCTTACCTTACACCGAAACAATGGAGCTCTCTACAAACATTGAACTCCTGCTTGGAACTCAAGGGACTCTAGAAATTCCTACAAAACATCGAACAAAGATCAGAGAGAGTCCTTAGGACCTCTGATCAACAGGAAATTAGAAAAGGACATTACAACTCACATGTCACAAAAGATCATTAAGCATGATCTCAATTAAGAACGAAATGAGAAAAATGAGCCAAAACTTACTTGCTCTATTGAAGAAACTGATATGATAGAAACTTAGACCTTGTTGCCGTGGTCAATTAGGTACTTCATGGTTGTTAAAGAGATGACTTAGGAGTTAGAACTCTTAGAGAGAAGATAGATAACTCTAAAAAAGTGATTTTTAGAAAGATGATATATGTTTAGATAATATGACGCGATATAAACTTCTATTTATATTACGAAACTTTTATTATTAAATAAGTCGATCTCATTAAAATAAAATATTCATCTACTTTATATACTTAAATTTTTCGGTTCTTACAAATACAACCATAAATTAAACTAATTTGTATTGGATTTTCTAATATTATAAAAAATTTGTTATTTTATTTATTTGTGTACTTTTATATAAAGTTGGTTATTTTATTTTGTTTATGTACTTTATATATAGAATAAAATGTAATAAAATATAAAATATTTATAATATCTCAATTTTTATTTTTAAATCTAAATATATTTTTATTTTATTAAAAAATATTTATAAATTAAATAAAAAACCTAAAACAAATACTCTCAGTCCAAAAACAATTTTACATACACATAACAAATTTAATTTATAATTTTGTTTTAATAGAAATTATTGTTAGTAATTTTCTTTTAACATTTTATTGATGTGAATATCTATACTTCTATATTTATATATAAAGGATATTCTCATTTTTAGTGTTTACTTTTTTTTCACTTTTTATCATTCAAATTATTGTTTTATTTAAATTTAAAACTACTTTTTTGAAATTTAACTATTTTTTTAAAATAAAACAAATAAAAATTATCTACTAAATAAATATAAGTCATCTATTAAATAACATAAAAATATCTATAGTTAAATTCCAAAAGGTATTTATAGTTATTTATATAATTATAATTTCACACGTACTTATACATAGAGCATGTATTTTCATTGGTATTTATGACAACAGTACGTAAGGACGCTTTTTTATTGTACTCTTATAATAGAAATTTCCACGTTCTTTATTTGAAAAATAAATTCAAAATATAAGTGTCACGTGAAGCCATTTAATTTCATGAAATAAAACTAATTAAAAAAAATTTGGTCCCATAAAATAAAAATGTTTTAATTTTGATTCTTGTAAAAATAATATTTCATTCCTAAAACTTAAAACTTATTATTCTTAGTCCCTACAATATACTTCTTTTTGTTTAATTCTAAGTACAATACATTTTTTATTTTAATCCTTCTAAATTTTGAAATTACTAGTTTACTCCTAAATTTTGTTTTAACGTAAATAAATCATATTTATTTTAAAAATTCTAAAAAGCCATAAGTGTAATAACTTTCTACCTGGGATAGTGTCATCATTCATTAACAGATGTCACATGAAATATGGATAAAAACAAAATTTAAATATTTCAAGACATAAATACTAACTTTTTTTTATAAAGACTAAAATAAAAACTCATTAATTTTAGTAATATCACTAAATTACTAAAATTTAATATAATTGTACATGACCAAAATTATATTTAATTTATTCATTATAATCTTAACTATTTTCACTATCCCAATTTTTTCCCCAAACATTGTCACTGCACATGTTTCATCCACAAAACTTAGAAAAAAAAGAAGAAGAAAGAAAACTCATGTCATTGTCAACCACCTCATATGAAAATTGTCTTCTTTTTTCTCTCAATTAACTTCAAAACTTTTGAGTTCTAAGCAAATTTTGTCATCAACAACATGAACATGTATCTTTGTCATGTATGGTTTTATAAAAAGAGTGGTCAATCAATATAGTTAAATCATCCATCACTTTGAGTCTATATTCAGCAATTTTTTTTAAATCACCACCTTACACATTTATAAATTTTTATATTTTAAATTATACAATTGAGAATATAACTTTTTTATTTTGTAATGTATTTTTTATTTTATATTTTACAATGTATAATTCAAAAAACATTTTTTTAAATAAATGTACAATTTAAAACACATTCGTATTCTGAATAAATATTTCAAAATGTATTTTTTGTGTTCCAAAAAATATAATTTAGAATATAAAAAAAATTGTATTTCCATATAGTCCATAATACAAAATATACAAGATTGTAAGTTAAAATTATAATGGCATGAAAGGATTAATTTAGTCAATGCTCCAAATTCAACTGTACATGATAACTAACCATAATGGTTTACAACCAGTTTCTACCAGTTTCTTCTTACACCTTCGCATATTTATTTTTGCACCCCACATTAAAGAAACATCTCATTTTTGTCATTTTAGACTGTGTAATCCAAAATAAAAAAATGTATTTTAAATTGTCATTTTTCACTTTGTGAATTAAAAAATTTAGAAGTTATTTTTTTAAAAAAAAAACAATTATCAGATCGTACAATTAAAAAGTAAAAAATAAATTCCAAGTTATATAATGTAAAAACAAAAAATATTAAGAAAAAAAAGAGTTTTTAGATTACATGATTTAAAATTAAATTTTTATTTTTCTATTATACAATCCAAAAAATAATTTTTTTAAATCTTTTTTTGAATAATTCAGAAATATTTTTTATTTTCAAATTATACGAGTTTGGAAATCATTTTTAATTTATAGATTCTACAGTCCAAAAGAGTAAGATTAGAGTTTTTTTAATTTGGGGGTGTAGAGAGAAATACATGGAGGTGGAAGAAGTGTCCAGATTTTATTTTTGGGTTTTTCTTATTTCTTTACCATTTGTTTATGAAACAATTATGCAGATCAGTAGGATACTAACCCTTCATTTTTATGATTGTTTAAAGTTAATGTATGTTACTAGGCTTACACAGTCTTTTAAGTCTGATAAAATGATTTTTTTATTTATTTTGATTTATGCGAAATAAATTATCTGTTTTTACTTTTTCTAAAATTGAAAATTATTATTTTATTTATGTGTTTTACAAGGTTTTAATGATTGTCACAAAGTGAAATAGAAATATTAAGAAAAGCTTAATTTCTCTCTTGCCATGGAGCTAATTTCATAGAATTAACCAATTTGATAAAAGATTAATGAAGGAGTGGAACTAAAAGGTATGATCATAATAGAGACAAAACTTGTTATAAAATTATGAACATGAAATATTTTGTTATAGTAAAGTGCATGGAGAACTAAATGTGATTTTGACACGTACATAGAGAGAAAGAGCGTTAACTTTCTACAACTGTCCAGAGAATTCCACGTGTGAACAAAAATGAAGAGGATGTTTCCAGAAGGTGTGGACAATTACTCTAGATCTTTCTTAACTCTTCCCAAAATTCTTCTATTTATATTTTCTGCACTGACCATCACTCAACTAACTTAATCCGAAAAAGATAATCCTTTCTAGATTCTCGGAGAGCACAAACTAAGGTTGGTAAATTCAATGATGTTTTTCTCTTGTATGTTTATGTTTTCTGAGGTTGTTTTTTTTATTGGGTGGTGAATTCAGAATCTGAGTTTTTGTGGGTTGCATTGGCGTGTGAGAAACGAAGATGAGCAGAGTTGGTGATTCGTTAAACGTGGATTTGGCGGCTGCAGTGAACAACCTCTTCAATATTCCTGAAACCATGGAAAAGTTCATGTTTCCTTCTTCTCGTGCCCATGACCACCATGAGAGCAGAGGGGTTTCTAGCATCATTCCAGTGGACATTTTAGACACTACGAAGGAATTTATATTCTTCATGGATGTTCCTGGTCTCTCCAAGTCTGAAATTCAGGTACATGACATGATGCCTCATCATCCCAATGTTCTTCCTTTCTAGTGTGTGTATAAGAAATTGGAGATTGTGTTAAAAGTGTGATGTGTTGAAATGTATATGCATTTTGCTTGCAGGTGACAGTTGAAGATGAGAAGACACTTGTGATACGAAGCAATGGGAAGAGGAAACGCCATGATGGAGATGATGAAGGGTGCAAGTATCTTAGGCTGGAGAGGAGAGGGCCTCAGAATTTGCTGAGGAAGTTCCGTTTGCCTGAGAATGCCGATGTGTCTGCAATCACAGCTAAATGCGAAAATGGGGTTCTCACTGTAGTTGTTGGGAAGCACCCTCCTCCAAAATCCAAATCTGTTCAAGTTGCTATTGCATGAGTTGAGAGTGTTTATGTGATCTTGAATAGTGTAATGAAATGTGATCAATGGTGAATCTTCATCAAACACTTCATTTTGATCTATACTTGACATTTTTATCAGAATTTAAAATTGTACGACTGCCACCAAAGATGATAGATAACAAAACCACTAATAAATTGAAATTTGATTTTTGGTTGACTAAATTGTATATTGCACAAAAGATACATCCAAATGAAGATATGGATTGATACAGGGCCATTAAATTAAACAGCCACAAGCAATACAATTTAGAAGCAGTCAAAACTGATAGCATACAAGAATAACATGGTGATACTTCCTTGCCTGATATGGAATTTCTCAAAAATTGTTATAACAAAACTGTTGATGCATTCCTAAAACTCAATCTGGCCATAGCCATCTTTTGTCTCGGTCAATGCAGCTAATTTACTTTTTTCTTTTCTTCGATTTGTTTGACTTGTTTTTCTTAGGGGAAGCTTTCTTCTCAGTGTGGTCATCATCTTCCATTAGATGCTCAAACTCTTCATAACTTGCAAATGGAGATACACCTTTCTTACCACCACTTTTATGTTTTCGTTTTCTTCTGCCAACTTCCTCCCCATCACCATCAGAGCCATCATCAACATCTCCGATCTCAATATCAATGGCATCATCATCAGCATCAGCATTATCATCACTGCCAACATCGTCAGTTGGAGCATCATCTTCCTCCCCTATATCAGCGGGTATATCCATATCCATCTCACCGTCACTAACATCACCAATCAAGTCCTCATCTTCCTCACCGGCAACTTCATCCAAATCATCATAATCATAGTCAGTGTCTGGTCCCAAAGATGGATCAGTAGAATCCAACAGATTCTCTATCTCTTCATTATCACTCTCATCCCCACCATCAACCTCACCATCATCAATATCAAACAACTCCTCGGCTGCCTCCTCATCAGCTGACTTCTTTTTCTTTTTCTTCGATTTAGTAGTAGAGCTCATTTTGTTTGTGTAGAACTTGTGGAAGACAAGATCCTCGGGGGGCACATCTGCCTCCGCTAGTGAAAGAATTTCTGCCCCAATCAATTGATTGTTGACATCCATCTGCAAAATAAAGAAACCAGTTAACAAGCTGAATCAGGAGGCTAGATAAGAGAATGGGACATTACTAGATTGAAAAGTCTACACTTTTACCTGCTTGGCAGGTTCAATCTGAGAACCACCATGCCATGTGCTTTGCTTGGGTTTTTTCTCCATGAATTTGTCTAGGAAAGCTGTCATGGAGAGATCATTTAATGGATTTCCATTATAGACAATATTGGCACCGGAAAGAAGAGTTTGGGCCATGGTAGAAACTGAAGGATGTGCATGTGAAGCAAGCACCATTAACTCCCACCAACTTACACGGTCTGCATTGCTATAGGATGAAGAAAATATGTAACGTACGATGTACAAGATAAAAATGTCACAAAGAAAGATCTGGCTCTAAATGAGAAAATGAACTTTTAAAATACAAATACATGCATCACAATCTCTAAAGATGCTGCCTTTTTCATTGGTCAGTTTTAAGAAGATTTTATCTTCCGAAATAAATACCCCACCTTGTGTTTTTTCATTTTAACAGTTCCACATGAAATTGCTTTGAGCAAACAATGGAAAAAAGAATTGTATATATTAATATCTGAAATGACGACTAGTTGCAAAATCGAATAATTACCAGTACGAAGGCTCTCTGTGTCGTGGATCGTAGCCTCCACGAAGGGAAGACTTCTCAGCAGATAATTGTGACTGTGAACTTTCATTATTAGATACAGATTTTGATTTTTTTGATTCCTTATGAACAGTTTCATCCTTTGCAAGCAGAAATCCCGCATCCTCTGAACCATCGTCATCAGAATCATCATCTTCAGAAGCTGCAGGAAGATCATCTTCACTCTCTGAAGAACTGGCGTCAGCATTGGGGTCCTCGCCATTCTTTGCAACTGCAACATCATCCTTTTGTTTATTTGATAAAGAGCTGGGTTCATTATCAGGTTCTATAACATCTTCAAAGTGTTCAAGTTCATCATCTAGAGACTCGTTCTGCAACACCATATTCCTACAAGAGAAGATGGTGTTAGAATATCCTCTATTTATCGTTATTATATTATCATTATAGTGTCTAAAGTTACTCTATCATGATTATATTATATTTAGGGTTATTCTATTTTTTATGATTATATTATGTCTAGGTTACCCTATCTATTATATACTCTTGTATCAATTTATTCTTATAAATAGAAAAAATTATGATATACTCTTGTATCAATTTATTCTTATAAATAGAAAAGATTATAAGAGAGACCAATTAAGCCTTCTAGGATTATTTTATACTTTAACTCTCAAGTGTGTCTAGAATTATTTTACACTTTTTTCTGGTCAAACGTGTTATGGAAGAATCCTGTCACAAAATTCTCAGTGCAGACTTATATAGGAAATATATGTTTTTCACACTAACATAAAAGTAGTGGCAATGGCAGTGAAAGAAAAAGCAATTACCATAAAGGTGGTCTGGCTTTAAGAAGTTCGGAAAGAAGAAAAAGGCAAGCACAGGCATATTGTGGTGGCTGCTGAAGTGCAATCTGAAAAAACAAATGTTCAGTAGTATGTGTAAGAAGAAAAACGTAGAGAAAGGGCAGTTTAATAATCACCTGCATTAGACGTTTAGAAAATGCTGCTACACGCTTTAAATTAACATCCTTTTTCATTGCTCGGAGGAGAAGTGCAATAAACATTTCTGCCTGAGGACAAACACATTAGAAAATTCTACAGATTATTGAAGAAGATTATTGAAGAATAGTATAAGCACCCATATTTTTATCAAAAGAAAATGTAAGAAAAAAAAAAGTTTTCTTGCCTTGGATGTATACATGGCAGCTGGAAGCAAAAGTTTGGAATACAAAGCACGGTAAAACCGATCACTGGCTATCTGATTTTTGGATGAAATTTTATCAAGAAGCATCAGTGCTTGAACACCTACATTAAAATTCTTAGAATGAACCTGCAAGTTTGCAGAACCTTAAACCTTAAGATATCGAGGTAATGATGAATACTAATGCAACCATAACATACTGCATACAGTTTTTATTTGCTAACAAATTAGTAATTACCAGTTGGAAAAGTACTGGTGTTTGGACTTCAACAATGTCATCAGCTTCATTACTTGAGACAAAAGGAAATGTTCTATTCACGCCCTATGCCAATACCAAATGAAATACCAGATTACAACTGAATTTAACATGATAAAAAAGGTCACAAATATTAACATATATTATTATCATATTTACAGTTAGGAGAACTGATAAAAGCCGAGAGTCCAATTCCACATGTGATTCTGATAACTCTTTTGACTTGTCCTCTTTTGCATTTCCCTTGCCCTTGCCCTTGCCGCTTTTATCAAGCTTCTGGTTACTGGTTGCATTTGTGATTAAAACCTGAAGGTGTCCAATTGTAAATATTTTCCCGTTCAATTATTTTTTAGCTTGAGTAAACAAAGTCATAATATTTCAGATAAGAAAAGCTTCAAGGAAAGAAAAACCAATACCTTAAACAAAGCAAAATATACATCTATAAGACGTTTTGCCACTTTAGGTCCATCTCCTTTATTTGTTAGGCGGATTTGGCTCAAGAAATTAATCTACAAAAGTAGAAAAAGCAGCCAATGAGATTCTTCGAACAGACCATAAGTTTAAGAAAATTTAATTTAAGAAAGTAATCTAAAATTGAAGGGCCATTTCAGAAACCACAGAAAAGTGGTTTCAAACAGATATATTATACGATGCATAATATTTTCATTGATCAAGTAACAACAAAAGGTAAAAAAATACACAGTGACTCCTACTTTGCAGAAAATGATGTAAGAAAAGGTGAGGATCAAACTATAGTACATACAGCGTGGTACTGTGATCGTGGTCCTAAATGAGGCCGGAAAAGAAAAGAATCCACCTCGTCAATAACCACAGCCTGTATAGAAAAATTAACAAGAAAATAAATCAGTAGCTAAAACAAATTAAGAGGTAAAAGGGAGCCTAAACGTTAATGTGAATCATTGCCAAATATCATGAAACCCCAAAACGTAAATAGTCAATATATTCTTTAAAGGAAAATGAGATAAACGAAGTCATGCAGGCATGAAAACTTTTCAGCCTGCAAAGTTCCTTCAAGTATTTATCTTACTATCAATTACTTAGTGATATCAATAACTTAGTGATATCAATAAACAACAAATATTGGCTTAAACACTAAATATTGGCTACAAAATCATTTATAGATACCCCCAAAGCTGAAGACAAAGGTTGAAACAATAGACACATTGATAAATGTTCATACCTTCATGTTTGGGTGGTCAGACAAAAGGTTGGATAAATGAAAGTCAGCATTAGATGCTGCTTTATTATCTGGATCACCAAGCTGAAGCAATATCAAAACCACCCATCAACAAAGTAAAAGAGAGAGAAGCCACATAAAATAAAACAGTCTTAGTAACAGAATGTAGTAGTTCTATAACCGGCTATTGTAATTTTATTGTAACTTGACCACGTGAAGAAGAAACACAATAAATGAAAACTGGACATAGGTCACTGTCAACTCACTTTATTAACAAGTGCAGAAAGTAGTTTGCGTTCTTGCTCTGACTTCCGACTCAGTAGCACATATATGGCCTGCAAGCAAGAAAGGTGAAGATATTAACAACAATACATTCAATACATCTGAGAACATGTTACAACAAGGTGAAGATAAGATCTTATTTAAGCTCGTGCCCATCTCATTAGCTTTTTTAGCTTATTTAATAAGATTCATGCAAAAAACTTACTAAATATACATTTTTAGTATATTCCATCAAGCTTCATGATTTAACTTTCGAAATAAATAATGCTTTGATTAAGTTGTTTAATCAAGGACGCCCTAAATATCTTCACATAATATAAATTACAAAACCGTTCTTAAAAAAGATAAAACCGATTGAGGAAAAAAAAAATTCCTATTATTTATTATGAATAAGAACTTTCAAGTATCCCCCAGTAGTTAAGACAAAAATTTTCAGTTTATTAAGTTGATTATAGTAGCAAACCTTTTGCTATAGTAATATTGAGTCACTTTGTAACTTGGAGGGGAATGGGAACCCAAAAAAAAACAAAAGGAACAAAGTATGAACAGAAAACCAACCTTTAACGCCTTGTTTTTCAGAGCTGGTAGCATATCACGAGATGCTTCTTCAAGGGCAACAACAAAACGTTCATACCTGAGACGTCAAAAGCTATTCAGTGCATCACTAACAAAAGAGCTTGAGTGGACTGTAAAATGGGTCTCATTGATAATTAGAAATATTCCTCAGGTAAAATGCGTAGAAAAGTGATGTAAGAAGTTTGGACTCGGTGATACAGCTATAAGTAGGCCTAAAATCATTTCTCCTATTCTTCCAAGGCAATATTATGGCTCCTCAAGCAAAATACCAATTAAAGTGACTAAATGCTAACTAGAGTTCAACTATTCTTATTATAATGGAGCACATAATTAAAATGTACAGAAAGCATCCAAAGTTTACGAAACAAAACACGCTATGAGAATATAATTTGCGTGAGAAATTTGTAACCAAGTCAAATCATAGAAATTGATTTAAGATAAAAATGTGAAAATGAATAGTGTTATCACACATACCTCTGCTTCAAACACTCCTCCCAATACCAGAAAAGGAGAAGAGAGTAACCATCTTTAGTTTCAGGAAGATGATTTAGGGGTTGCTGTATCAAGGTCTTCAATTTACGATCTGGTAATAAGCTGCAAGAAAAATAGAGAAAATAACGTATCTGGTCAGAGCGCTGAAAGTCTGAGGCATCACGTGTTTTAATGCTACGCAAGAAAGTCAATTGAATGAAAACTTTCAAAAATTTGCAAACCGCAAAAGTACTTTACATGTAATATTAGAATAACGGGCCTGTTGGGAGAGTAACATGAGATGTGTGCAAAGGAGAAAGACAGAAATATATTATTATCTTTCAAATTTGACAACATTCTAAAACTTTAGTCATGTTAGAATAATTATCATCATGTCTTATTTATTATGACTATATCGTGTTTAGGATTAGGATTATTCTATTTATCATGTATTTTGTATTAAACTTTCTTATATATATAGAATGAAAGTGGTAGGATCTTTTAAACCTTGGAGAATTATTTTCCAGTTCCATAGATTAAATCCCATTCTTACAACTTTTTTTGAAAGCTCTATGAATTATATTTCAATGATAAAATAATTTTTCACAGGGGAGTGGAAAAATGCACACCTTGCAATAAATAATTCTTGCAGTGCTTCAAAACCCGTCAAGGCATGCCGCTTCCCAACCTTGGATGTCACCATTCCTAGTTTAAACAAGAAACACTGTCAATAGCTCAACTGTAAAGACACGGTATGAATATAGTGAGAGAGTCAGTCTCACTGGTAACACATAATTGAGTATGAATATAGTGAGAGAGTCAGTCTCACTGGTAACACATAATTGAGAAGCAAGATCATAAAATTGCTATTGCATAGCTGCAGATGAAACTAATAGCAAGTGCAACACTCATCCTTTACTTTTCAGCTCTCCTACTTCTACAACACAATTCCACAAACACTTAAAAGAAGAACACCCGTGTAAGAACTATAGCTCAAACTAGACATAAATAACTAACTCATCACAAAATCCAATTAATGATACTGAAAACAAGAAAGAAATTATGACACTAGATTATCCCCACCAGTGAACATTCTTAACTTACCCAAAAGAGCGTCAAGAGAACGCAAATTTGCCATTGGATTATCCCCCACCAACACAGCAAAAGCAGACACTTTATCAGCAGCAGTCCCGGACCTCTGCGTTGAAACCAACATCCTGATATCACCACTTTTCCCCCTTGATGACTCATAATCATTAGCATACTGTGCCATCAACCTCTCCCCCAACTCCCTCTTCTTCTCCACGAACCCTTTCCAAGCTTCCACATCCGTTAACTCCACCCTCTTCCCTTCTCCAATCAATTTCCTTTCCAACTCCGTCATGTCCTCAAACCACACTCCCAAACCAATTGCTTTCATCAAAGGAAGCTTTGGCAGGTTCCTGAACTTGTTGAACCCCTTTTCCGTACTGGAACCATTCTCCAGTGACAGAACTGGGGGTTTCGGTTTGGGTTCGGATTTGGGGTTAATCTTCTGGTGGGGTCCATTGTTTTTGCTCAAAGTTTTGTTCTTTGGCTTCTGGGTGCTTTGGGGTGTGGCTTTTTCAGGTGGTTGTTGCTTCTTTGGGGGCTTGTTCGTCTTAGTTTTGCGGAAATCGACATCGTTGAACCCTGAGTGGGAGTGTGATGTGGATAATCCAAGCGAGGAAGCGAAGGAGGCAACGTCTGATTTGAGGATTTCAACATCTTCTGGTTTGTTTGACTTGCTGGTCTTCAATTTCACCATAGCTGTATACAGAACAAAAGAAGAACCACCAGTTTCAGAGAACGAAATAGAATTAGGTAGGGTTTAAGAAACTGTTGGGCCTCACTCACATAAAACACTACTTTTAGGCCCAAAACACATATCCTTCTGTGTATAATTTAAGAAAATAAAATACTGATCATTTTTTTTTCAAAGATTTTGTATACAATAATTATCAAAAGTGGTTATCTACTATAAAACATAATTGTCACAAGTAATCTAAATATTTATAAAAAATATTTAAATATATAAATTACAATTAGATTTATGATAAATATTTCGTACAATTACATACTATTATTTATAATATATTTCTATATTTATAACAATTTTAAACATTTATAACAAAAAAATATTTACATGTGTAAAATTATATGATTATACGATGTAACCCACATGGTAGTTAATGTGATAAAAGAAATACTGATTATTATAAAAAATTATTTTCTACAACTATTTTTCTAAATATACATTTTGTTCTTATTTAAACAATTGTTATATTAATTAATTTGTTGGTTATGAATAACAACCTCATGTTTAGAATGACTTATGCAATAAAATTATGAGCTATGATGTATTTATAATATAATAAATTAATTAATATTTAATTTAATTTATAATATAATAACTTATGCAATAAAATTATGTTATTTGGATAAATAACTTATGAGCTATGATGTATTTTGTAAATAAAAAACATAGAAGTTAAACCATAGAAATCAACTCATTTTATTATCCCAATGTATATTGTTTTTTACAGTACTGAACTTACATCACTGTCACTGTTTAAATTTAAACAAAGTTTAAATTTAGACAAGAAAATAAAGTTCTCCAAAACAATATTTTTTATTGATCCTGCTCATTGGTTAGCATTCTGTTATTGGGCTTGTTCGTAGGTTGTTCATCTTTTAATTGAGCCTGCTTGTTGACTGGCCTTAGCCTAAAAAATAAAAAGCCCATTGGTGAAACCCATTAGGGTTTTCTACTTTATATTACAAACGAATTAGGGTTTCCACTCTGAGGTTATTTGCTGTAGTCAGAAACACTAAGGTTTTCAAGCTCTTGTTTGGGAGCTTGCGAGAGGTAACAATGGCCGCCACAACCAACGCCGCTGCCCCGCCGCGCCAGCTCTCTCAAAAGGAAGCCGACATCCAGATGATGTTGGCAGCCGACGTTCACCTCGGCACCAAAAATTGTGATTTTCAAATGGAGCGCTACATCTTCAAGCGCCGCAACGATGGTAACTAACATTTTTATTTTATCTCTATCGATATACAATAGACAACAGCGTTGTGTTATACAATTTTGAATCTGCAATAGCTACAGGAGCGCAATATGGTTTTGATTTGTTGTGGTGTGGATTTGGTATTAGGTATTTACATTATCAACCTTGGTAAGACATGGGAGAAGCTTCAACTTGCTGCTAGGGTTATCGTTGCAATTGAGAACCCTCAGGATATTATTGTGCAATCTGCTCGGCCTTATGGTCAGAGAGCGGTTCTCAAGTTTGCCCAGTACACTGGTGCTCATGCCATTGCTGGAAGGCACACTCCTGGTACCTTTACCAATCAGCTCCAAACCTCTTTTAGCGAGCCTCGCCTCCTTATCCTCACGGATCCAAGAACAGATCATCAGGTTCATGATCTACCTAAACAGTAATATGTGAAATGCATATGTTTCTCTTTAGCTTCATTTGATTTGGTAGTTAATCTAATTTTCCGTTAAGGAATATAATGGGGATTGTTGATCAATGTTTTGCGGACAACACCTCTTGGGATGATGATTTTTTTGGTTTTTTTGTTTCGTGTTTTTCCTTCCATGCTGTTGCCTGCGTTGTGATTTTAACATACATGGGTTTATTTTTGCAGCCCATTAAGGAAGCTGCTCTTGGAAACATTCCAACCATTGCTTTCTGTGACACTGACTCACCCATGAGGTATGTTGACATTGGGATTCCTGCCAACAACAAGGGCAAACACAGCATTGGGTGTCTCTTTTGGCTTCTTGCCAGGATGGTGTTGCAAATGAGGGGTACCATTCGTCCTGGCCTCAAATGGGATGTTATGGTAAGTATTTTCTTGGTCTACTTTTCTTAGTGGCATTGTTAATGAGCTTATTCGGTATAATTTAGAGAGAGGCAGACTTTTGGGAGGATATTGAAGGAGTTTGTTTTCTTAATCTTTTGTTTGATGCAGGTGGACTTGTTCTTCTATAGAGAACCAGAGGAGGCTAAGCAACAAGAGGAGGAGGAAGCTCCTGCTGGTGATTATGCCATCACTGACTATAATCCTGGTGCTATTGCTGCTGATGGCCAGTGGCCCGGTACAATTGATCAATCGTGGACAGATGCAGTTCCACAACCTATTCCCGCTGTACCTGGCGTCAACTGGGGAGCGCCACCCTCTGCAGATGCACCTGGTACATCATTAATTTGTTTTGATAAACACGAAACTAAACTGAGTTATTTTACGTATTCTATTGTTTTATATATATTGTCATCTTTAATGTTGACTGACCGTTGCATCTGTTAGTTTTTGTTTTGGTTGTCTTTTATCTTTAATTTGTGACATGATGCAAATACAAAATGCATGTACATTTGTGATGGCTGGATCTTTGCATTCATTTTTTGTGTAATAATTGCAGTTGCAGGAGATTGGGGCGAGGCTGTTCCACCGCCACAACAAATCCCTCTTCCTTCATCCGGAGTTGAATCTGTCCAAGCAAGTGGCTGGGATTAAATTATTGTTTTTGATTCTATGATTTTGCCCCGTGTTGCAATTTAGTTTACTCTTTGGAAGTAAAATATGGATCAGTTTTTTTGTAGAAAGGAACTTTTTTGGTTTGAGTGTCAGAAATATTTTTATTAACAAACATGGAATGTTAGGTAATATGATGTCTTTGGAAATTCGTTACTCACTATTTATATTCAGTATTTCGATTATTTCGTGATTGTTGAACCGATATCCTCGGTTCTATACCGGAGCAGTTCATAGAAATCTAATTTGGCGAAGATGATACATTTTTTCTTAATTTTATAGAACCTTTACTGGAATTTGCTTTATCTTTTTAACTGTATGCCTTTGTTTTCCACCTTCATCTACGTTGATTTTTCTGCATGCGTAATTGAGAATGGGGTTTTGATATTGAATATATTATCCCTGAAAGTAGTATTTTATTTAGACATGTAAAGAGATGAGGCCATTTAGCATACATAGATTTTCAGATGTTCACTACGTCGAGGAAGATTGCAAGCTTACACCAGATTTCAAACTTCATAGTGTTAATACGAAGTAAATTTAATCAGCCTCTAGTTTTTCAAGTTTTCGCGACGTGTTTGTTCTTGGAAATTTAATAATGATTCAGTAAACATTTTAGATTTGAATTTGTATAGTTTACAAGATTCTGAAATTAGATGTTACTATCTTTTTTGCAAACGTTAAGTCCGATTCCGACTTTTTAAATTTCGTATGGAATGGCTATGTAGATATCTCTCAAATGTATATTTACCTTTATTTTGTTTAAGTTTTGGAATTTATATATCTTTGCTTATTTAATAATTATTTGATATTTTATACGTGTGTTTCAGATTTATATAAATCTTTTTATTCATATTGACATCGAACAAAAGAAATCTTTGATATTTATATAATTCTTTGTATTGATATCGACATTGGACAAAAGAAAACGTATTATTTTAAAAAAAATTATTTGATAATATATTATTATTTAGTGGTTTTATTTTTGTAAAAGATATTTACACTATGAAGTGACATAGGAATGGATGTATACTAAGATGATCAAAATGTTTTCAATCATGTTATTATGGATCGGATCATTCGTGTATTATAGAAAAAGAACTCAAGATATTTTATATATCTTTCAATTTTGAATGAATATACATAAAGAACTGATATTTGATATATCTTTCAATTTGGAATGAATTTGATTAGATATCTTACAAATAGAATGACTTATTTTTCCTATCCAGTTCTTCCACCACCGCCAACTTACTTAAATTCAGGCATAATATACCTTTTTAGTGAATCATGATTAGTTTTTCACATTAAACGGAGATATATCATTTTCTACCATTTTTTACTACTGTATTGTGTAAAAATAGTAGTCAAATTACAACTATTTCATAAGATATATATATATATATATATATATATATATATATATATATATATATATATATATATATATATATATATCAAAATTGTATATATAATTTGTAAAATTTATTCATATTCTAAGAATTGTATATCCAATTTATTCACTAACATATATTATTTTATATAATCATGTCAAACTTAAGATACAACCCAAATAACACTAAAGTTTTTTTTAGCTCGGAATTAGAGGACAAAACTAAGTATTATAAGTTGTCCCTTTTTACTTTTATTTTATTAGATAAATGTTTTTGTATCATCTTAATAAAATTGAAGTAAATATATGAGAATGGAAGTTTGTGAATTAGAAAAGTGAATACATGGTTCAAAAATGAATTTTGTGTAATTAAAAGAGGGAGGTAGGAGACTCATTGTTGATGAATTGGAAGTAAAATAATGAGTGTCAATGCTAATATATACTTGGAAAACATTTCCACAACGAAAAGTTGTGAACTTTTTTACAACGTCATGGATGCCAATTAGAACATTTGAAAATAGAGTTTTACAATTTTTAATGTATCGTTGGAGGGTATTTTGGAAAGGATGAGGGAGAAAGACAAAAATCCTTTTCAGTGGTTTCTCATTCTTCTTTCGTTCTCTTCTTGGTTTCTCTCACTCAAATCTTAAACTCCTATCTCCGTCTCCATCATTGGTCTTGGTCCGTCTTGTTGTGCTATTTTGCTATGCTCTTTGTGTGTGGCGCGAACCACCATTGAAGCCGTCTCCCACCTCCCTCTCCATCATTGGTCTTGGGTTTTCTCGCTCTCGTCTTTTGTTATTGTCTTTGTGTGTGGCGCGAACCACAACCTTCGTCTCATTATTGGTGTATTGGTGTTGCAGAAACCAACACCTCGTCTCCACCATTTGTGCATTGTGTCTCTTTGCCGCAAGCCACCTAGGTTGGCTCACCAACCCACATAGTTTAATTTAATTATTTATTATTTTGTGTTTCAATATTATTAGTTAACATTTTTTTACCGTATTGTAAATAAAAAAAAAGATATTTCAAAAGAGCAATATATTATAAATTTATCCATTCAAGACTCTAATATTATAAATGGATAATGACACAAAAATTATCAATATTATAAACTTATTTATTGGCTTTTCGGGTTTGCTTTTGGATTACATTTGAGTTGTATGTTAATTTTTTTTTATTTTGAATTGTCTTTGGTGTTTATCATTTTAGAGTGAAATTATTTAAATTTGAATTATAAAAAAATTATAATTTTATTTTTATTTTAAATAAAAACTTGTAATTAAGTGAGCCAATGTATCCCACCACCCATGGTGAGCCGAGTTGGGTTCAAACCTTTTTAACTCTCTAATAAATGAGTCGGGTTTGGTTGGTTCACTAAGTGGTCAACTCGTGGTGGATTGGACCGGGTTGGGGCGGGTGGCCCGCTGTGACAATACTATTATAAATCCCTTCAAAGCATTACATATCTACATTAGAAGCCTTCTAGTTTTCTTATGGTCAGTTTGGTTGGGGAGAAATGGGGGATATAAGAGGATAAAATTACTCAAGGTTGTTTGGTTGAGAGAAAGAGTGGAGAATGTTTTTAAATAGTGGGATCCATTGTATTATTTTTCACTTGTTTCTATTTATCTGTCTATCTCGTTTCCATCTCTTCTTTTTTTCTCTTGAACTAGACATATTTAGCTTTCACTTTATTTCTTACATAATTCCAAAAATTTGTGTGTTTTCATTTAACTTATTTATCTTTTCTGTGCCGAAAAGGTCAGTAGTAATGGATATATCCATGATTATCTTATTAGAAACAAAGATTGAGTTCCGGAGGGTGTGAGCTGAACTTTAAAAGAATTTTCAGAATGGATGAAGTGTTTTCTTTAAATTATAGATAGAAATTTTCGATAAAGTTGTTAACCTCAAAAGAAATGCCAAGATAATGTTCTTTAGTTTTCCATATTAATAAGAATTGATTGTGATTCAAATTTCAATAGGCAAGTATAAGGAGAAGAAAAGAACCAATAAGTTATATTGGTTTAGTCTCACAAAAGAGCTACATTTGGTTGTCTAATCTTCTTGAATAGATCAATCCACTATCATTCAATGTTTTACAATAACCTCTCAAGAATTTTAGAAAATTAGAATCAAATTTACTTAAATAACTGTTGGTTGAGCTTCTTTGAGAATTTGTATATTTCTTTTTACCGATGGTTAGTTTTGCTGTCATTTTACAGTAATATTATTTTGATTTTCTTTTCTTGATGAACTCTATCATAGGCTAAATGATTATTTTTTCTACAAATGCAGGCAGTAGCCGCTTGGTGCTGAATACAGTCATGTGCTCTGCTAGGGAGAATTCTAATTATGCAATTGCACCACAGGCGAATATTATCTGAAGGAATTTCTAACCCTGTATATTTAATTATCCATCATGCATGCTATCAGAAGCATCGCTGTTTGTGGCACATGTAGTTTTAGCTTGAGAAATAGTGGAGATAGTAATACGGCATCCGTAGTAAAAATTTAAGAATTGTTTATATGGATCGAGGTTAAATTTTTGGAAACAAAATTTTCTATTTTATGTAAAATTTATGCACCAGTTGGCAAACTTTGTGCATAAAAAAAAGGTTGAAATAGGCTTATTTTAATTTGCGAGGTTTTTAAACTAGGAAATACAAATGTGAAAACTTTAAGTAAGATCAAAACTAGTGAGTGTAAGAAACCAAAAATGCATTAAGGGGGAAACTGGATGTTAGTATTATTGAAAGAAGACATAGTAAGAGAAACATCCTTCACGCACGAGATTCTTTTAGAAAAAAGAGTCCGGGAATAAAAGAAACATGTGTTATGCGCATTATTTAAAATGCAGTCTTCGATTATGAACTTAATCCCTTTCAGCTGTCCTTTGTTATTTAAAAAAATACTTATGTAAATTTAAAAATTATTTATTAATGAAATTCTTTTTTTACTACAGTTGTTAATTTGACTCTGGATTTTGTTCACGTGACAAAAAAAATTAGAATCATATAACTTTTCATTTAAAAAATTTTTGGACCAAAATGCCGCAAATGTCACATGGATTAGTTTAGTCTATGGACTTTTTTTTTCAAGAAAAAATCTTATTATTAGACTTTCAGTTTAGATTGGTTTGTCTTTAACTTTTAGTATGAATAGATTTGTCTTGATCTTTGGCCAAATCGACTAAGTTGACCTTAGTCCAGATTCACTCATTTCAACCTTTAATCTAAACTAACTTGACTTGAACTTAAACCCAAATCAACCTAAGTTAGACTGACCAATACCTTCGACTCAGAATGCATCAGTCTCAGCCTTCGACCTAGGCTAGTTGTGTCGACATTCACCTTAGGTCGGTTTGTCTCGAGCATTGCCCCTATTTGGCTCATCTTGACCTTCGGTCTGAATCAACCGTCTAGACCATTG